>NW_026138125.1:8920000-8926758 GCF_025592945.1 Manacus candei | reverse complement strand
CTAACCCTAACCCTAACCCTAACCCTAACCCTAACCCTAACCCTAACCCTAACCCTAACCCTAACCCTAACCCTAACCCTAACCCTAACCCTAACCCTAACCCTAACCCTAACCCTAACCCTAACCCTAACCCTAACCCTAACCCTAACCCTAACCCTAACCCTAACCCTAACCCTAACCCTAACCCTAACCCTAACCCTAACCCTAACCCTAACCCTAACCCTAACCCTAACCCTAACCCTAACCCTAACCCTAACCCTAACCCTAACCCTAACCCTAACCCTAACCCTAACCCTAACCCTAACCCTAACCCTAACCCTAACCCTAACCCTAACCCTAACCCTAACCCTAACCCTAACCCTAACCCTAACCCTAACCCTAACCCTAACCCTAACCCTAACCCTAACCCTAACCCTAACCCTAACCCTAACCCTAACCCTAACCCTAACCCTAACCCTAACCCTAACCCTAACCCTAACCCTAACCCTAACCCTAACCCTAACCCTAACCCTAACCCTAACCCTAACCCTAACCCTAACCCTAACCCTAACCCTAACCCTAACCCTAACCCTAACCCTAACCCTAACCCTAACCCTAACCCTAACCCTAACCCTAACCCTAACCCTAACCCTAACCCTAACCCTAACCCTAACCCTAACCCTAACCCTAACCCTAACCCTAACCCTAACCCTAACCCTAACCCTAACCCTAACCCTAACCCTAACCCTAACCCTAACCCTAACCCTAACCCTAACCCTAACCCTAACCCTAACCCTAACCCTAACCCTAACCCTAACCCTAACCCTAACCCTAACCCTAACCCTAACCCTAACCCTAACCCTAACCCTAACCCTAACCCTAACCCTAACCCTAACCCTAACCCTAACCCTAACCCTAACCCTAACCCTAACCCTAACCCTAACCCTAACCCTAACCCTAACCCTAACCCTAACCCTAACCCTAACCCTAACCCTAACCCTAACCCTAACCCTAACCCTAACCCTAACCCTAACCCTAACCCTAACCCTAACCCTAACCCTAACCCTAACCCTAACCCTAACCCTAACCCTAACCCTAACCCTAACCCTAACCCTAACCCTAACCCTAACCCTAACCCTAACCCTAACCCTAACCCTAACCCTAACCCTAACCCTAACCCTAACCCTAACCCTAACCCTAACCCTAACCCTAACCCTAACCCTAACCCTAACCCTAACCCTAACCCTAACCCTAACCCTAACCCTAACCCTAACCCTAACCCTAACCCTAACCCTAACCCTAACCCTAACCCTAACCCTAACCCTAACCCTAACCCTAACCCTAACCCTAACCCTAACCCTAACCCTAACCCTAACCCTAACCCTAACCCTAACCCTAACCCTAACCCTAACCCTAACCCTAACCCTAACCCTAACCCTAACCCTAACCCTAACCCTAACCCTAACCCTAACCCTAACCCTAACCCTAACCCTAACCCTAACCCTAACCCTAACCCTAACCCTAACCCTAACCCTAACCCTAACCCTAACCCTAACCCTAACCCTAACCCTAACCCTAACCCTAACCCTAACCCTAACCCTAACCCTAACCCTAACCCTAACCCTAACCCTAACCCTAACCCTAACCCTAACCCTAACCCTAACCCTAACCCTAACCCTAACCCTAACCCTAACCCTAACCCTAACCCTAACCCTAACCCTAACCCTAACCCTAACCCTAACCCTAACCCTAACCCTAACCCTAACCCTAACCCTAACCCTAACCCTAACCCTAACCCTAACCCTAACCCTAACCCTAACCCTAACCCTAACCCTAACCCTAACCCTAACCCTAACCCTAACCCTAACCCTAACCCTAACCCTAACCCTAACCCTAACCCTAACCCTAACCCTAACCCTAACCCTAACCCTAACCCTAACCCTAACCCTAACCCTAACCCTAACCCTAACCCTAACCCTAACCCTAACCCTAACCCTAACCCTAACCCTAACCCTAACCCTAACCCTAACCCTAACCCTAACCCTAACCCTAACCCTAACCCTAACCCTAACCCTAACCCTAACCCTAACCCTAACCCTAACCCTAACCCTAACCCTAACCCTAACCCTAACCCTAACCCTAACCCTAACCCTAACCCTAACCCTAACCCTAACCCTAACCCTAACCCTAACCCTAACCCTAACCCTAACCCTAACCCTAACCCTAACCCTAACCCTAACCCTAACCCTAACCCTAACCCTAACCCTAACCCTAACCCTAACCCTAACCCTAACCCTAACCCTAACCCTAACCCTAACCCTAACCCTAACCCTAACCCTAACCCTAACCCTAACCCTAACCCTAACCCTAACCCTAACCCTAACCCTAACCCTAACCCTAACCCTAACCCTAACCCTAACCCTAACCCTAACCCTAACCCTAACCCTAACCCTAACCCTAACCCTAACCCTAACCCTAACCCTAACCCTAACCCTAACCCTAACCCTAACCCTAACCCTAACCCTAACCCTAACCCTAACCCTAACCCTAACCCTAACCCTAACCCTAACCCTAACCCTAACCCTAACCCTAACCCTAACCCTAACCCTAACCCTAACCCTAACCCTAACCCTAACCCTAACCCTAACCCTAACCCTAACCCTAACCCTAACCCTAACCCTAACCCTAACCCTAACCCTAACCCTAACCCTAACCCTAACCCTAACCCTAACCCTAACCCTAACCCTAACCCTAACCCTAACCCTAACCCTAACCCTAACCCTAACCCTAACCCTAACCCTAACCCTAACCCTAACCCTAACCCTAACCCTAACCCTAACCCTAACCCTAACCCTAACCCTAACCCTAACCCTAACCCTAACCCTAACCCTAACCCTAACCCTAACCCTAACCCTAACCCTAACCCTAACCCTAACCCTAACCCTAACCCTAACCCTAACCCTAACCCTAACCCTAACCCTAACCCTAACCCTAACCCTAACCCTAACCCTAACCCTAACCCTAACCCTAACCCTAACCCTAACCCTAACCCTAACCCTAACCCTAACCCTAACCCTAACCCTAACCCTAACCCTAACCCTAACCCTAACCCTAACCCTAACCCTAACCCTAACCCTAACCCTAACCCTAACCCTAACCCTAACCCTAACCCTAACCCTAACCCTAACCCTAACCCTAACCCTAACCCTAACCCTAACCCTAACCCTAACCCTAACCCTAACCCTAACCCTAACCCTAACCCTAACCCTAACCCTAACCCTAACCCTAACCCTAACCCTAACCCTAACCCTAACCCTAACCCTAACCCTAACCCTAACCCTAACCCTAACCCTAACCCTAACCCTAACCCTAACCCTAACCCTAACCCTAACCCTAACCCTAACCCTAACCCTAACCCTAACCCTAACCCTAACCCTAACCCTAACCCTAACCCTAACCCTAACCCTAACCCTAACCCTAACCCTAACCCTAACCCTAACCCTAACCCTAACCCTAACCCTAACCCTAACCCTAACCCTAACCCTAACCCTAACCCTAACCCTAACCCTAACCCTAACCCTAACCCTAACCCTAACCCTAACCCTAACCCTAACCCTAACCCTAACCCTAACCCTAACCCTAACCCTAACCCTAACCCTAACCCTAACCCTAACCCTAACCCTAACCCTAACCCTAACCCTAACCCTAACCCTAACCCTAACCCTAACCCTAACCCTAACCCTAACCCTAACCCTAACCCTAACCCTAACCCTAACCCTAACCCTAACCCTAACCCTAACCCTAACCCTAACCCTAACCCTAACCCTAACCCTAACCCTAACCCTAACCCTAACCCCTAACCCTAACCCTAACCCTAACCCTAACCCTAACCCTAACCCTAACCCTAACCCTAACCCTAACCCTAACCCTAACCCTAACCCTAACCCTAACCCTAACCCTAACCCTAACCCTAACCCTAACCCTAACCCTAACCCTAACCCTAACCCTAACCCTAACCCTAACCCTAACCCTAACCCTAACCCTAACCCTAACCCTAACCCTAACCCTAACCCTAACCCTAACCCTAACCCTAACCCTAACCCTAACCCTAACCCTAACCCTAACCCTAACCCTAACCCTAACCCTAACCCTAACCCTAACCCTAACCCTAACCCTAACCCTAACCCTAACCCTAACCCTAACCCTAACCCTAACCCTAACCCTAACCCTAACCCTAACCCTAACCCTAACCCTAACCCTAACCCTAACCCTAACCCTAACCCTAACCCTAACCCTAACCCTAACCCTAACCCTAACCCTAACCCTAACCCTAACCCTAACCCTAACCCTAACCCTAACCCTAACCCTAACCCTAACCCTAACCCTAACCCTAACCCTAACCCTAACCCTAACCCTAACCCTAACCCTAACCCTAACCCTAACCCTAACCCTAACCCTAACCCTAACCCTAACCCTAACCCTAACCCTAACCCTAACCCTAACCCTAACCCTAACCCTAACCCTAACCCTAACCCTAACCCTAACCCTAACCCTAACCCTAACCCTAACCCTAACCCTAACCCTAACCCTAACCCTAACCCTAACCCTAACCCTAACCCTAACCCTAACCCTAACCCTAACCCTAACCCTAACCCTAACCCTAACCCTAACCCTAACCCTAACCCTAACCCTAACCCTAACCCTAACCCTAACCCTAACCCTAACCCTAACCCTAACCCTAACCCTAACCCTAACCCTAACCCTAACCCTAACCCTAACCCTAACCCTAACCCTAACCCTAACCCTAACCCTAACCCTAACCCTAACCCTAACCCTAACCCTAACCCTAACCCTAACCCTAACCCTAACCCTAACCCTAACCCTAACCCTAACCCTAACCCTAACCCTAACCCTAACCCTAACCCTAACCCTAACCCTAACCCTAACCCTAACCCTAACCCTAACCCTAACCCTAACCCTAACCCTAACCCTAACCCTAACCCTAACCCTAACCCTAACCCTAACCCTAACCCTAACCCTAACCCTAACCCTAACCCTAACCCTAACCCTAACCCTAACCCTAACCCTAACCCTAACCCTAACCCTAACCCTAACCCTAACCCTAACCCTAACCCTAACCCTAACCCTAACCCTAACCCTAACCCTAACCCTAACCCTAACCCTAACCCTAACCCTAACCCTAACCCTAACCCTAACCCTAACCCTAACCCTAACCCTAACCCTAACCCTAACCCTAACCCTAACCCTAACCCTAACCCTAACCCTAACCCTAACCCTAACCCTAACCCTAACCCTAACCCTAACCCTAACCCTAACCCTAACCCTAACCCTAACCCTAACCCTAACCCTAACCCTAACCCTAACCCTAACCCTAACCCTAACCCTAACCCTAACCCTAACCCTAACCCTAACCCTAACCCTAACCCTAACCCTAACCCTAACCCTAACCCTAACCCTAACCCTAACCCTAACCCTAACCCTAACCCTAACCCTAACCCTAACCCTAACCCTAACCCTAACCCTAACCCTAACCCTAACCCTAACCCTAACCCTAACCCTAACCCTAACCCTAACCCTAACCCTAACCCTAACCCTAACCCTAACCCTAACCCTAACCCTAACCCTAACCCTAACCCTAACCCTAACCCTAACCCTAACCTAACCCTAACCCTAACCCTAACCCTAACCCTAACCCTAACCCTAACCCTAACCCTAACCCTAACCCTAACCCTAACCCTAACCCTAACCCTAACCCTAACCCTAACCCTAACCCTAACCCTAACCCTAACCCTAACCCTAACCCTAACCCTAACCCTAACCCTAACCCTAACCCTAACCCTAACCCTAACCCTAACCCTAACCCTAACCCTAACCCTAACCCTAACCCTAACCCTAACCCTAACCCTAACCCTAACCCTAACCCTAACCCTAACCCTAACCCTAACCCTAACCCTAACCCTAACCCTAACCCTAACCCTAACCCTAACCCTAACCCTAACCCTAACCCTAACCCTAACCCTAACCCTAACCCTAACCCTAACCCTAACCCTAACCCTAACCCTAACCCTAACCCTAACCCTAACCCTAACCCTAACCCTAACCCTAACCCTAACCCTAACCCTAACCCTAACCCTAACCCTAACCCTAACCCTAACCCTAACCCTAACCCTAACCCTAACCCTAACCCTAACCCTAACCCTAACCCTAACCCTAACCCTAACCCTAACCCTAACCCTAACCCTAACCCTAACCCTAACCCTAACCCTAACCCTAACCCTAACCCTAACCCTAACCCTAACCCTAACCCTAACCCTAACCCTAACCCTAACCCTAACCCTAACCCTAACCCTAACCCTAACCCTAACCCTAACCCTAACCCTAACCCTAACCCTAACCCTAACCCTAACCCTAACCCTAACCCTAACCCTAACCCTAACCCTAACCCTAACCCTAACCCTAACCCTAACCCTAACCCTAACCCTAACCCTAACCCTAACCCTAACCCTAACCCTAACCCTAACCCTAACCCTAACCCTAACCCTAACCCTAACCCTAACCCTAACCCTAACCCTAACCCTAACCCTAACCCTAACCCTAACCCTAACCCTAACCCTAACCCTAACCCTAACCCTAACCCTAACCCTAACCCTAACCCTAACCCTAACCCTAACCCTAACCCTAACCCTAACCCTAACCCTAACCCTAACCCTAACCCTAACCCTAACCCTAACCCTAACCCTAACCCTAACCCTAACCCT
>NW_026138125.1:8757500-8917500 GCF_025592945.1 Manacus candei | reverse complement strand
CAGGAGAGAAGCCTAAAAATCTAAAAATCAGGAGAGGAGCCTAAAAAAATGAAAACCAGGAGAGGAGCCTAAAAAATTGAAAATCAGGAGAGGAGCCTAAAACGATTTTTAGATTTTTAGGCTTCTCTCCTGATTTTCAATTAAGAGAGGAGCCTAAAAAAATTAAAATCAGGAGAGGAGCCTAAAAAAAGTAAAATCAGGAGAGGAGTCTAAATTATTGAAAACCAGGAGAGGAGCCTAAAAGAATTAAAATCAGGAGAGGAGCCTAAAAAATTGAAAACCAAGAAGCCTAAAAAAATTAAAATCAGGAGAGGAGCCTAAAAAAATTGAAAATCAGGAGAGAAGCCTAAAAATCAAAAAATCAGGAGAGGAGCCTAAAAAAATTAAAATCAGGAGAGGACCCTAAAAATTGAAAACCAGGAGTGGAGCCTAAAAGAATAAAAATCAGGAGAGGAGCCTAAAAAAATGAAAACAAGGAGAGGAGCCTAAAAAAATGAAAACCGGAAGAGGAGTCTAAAAAGCTTAAAATCAGGAGAAAAGTCTGAAAAAATTAAAACCAGGAGAGGAGCCTAAAAAAATCTACAAATCAGGACAGGAGCCTAAAAAAATAAAAATCAGGAGAGGAGTCTAAAAAAATGAAAACCAGGAGAGGAATCTAAAAATCTAAAAATCAGGACAGGATCCTAAAAAAATAAAAATCAGGAGAGGAGCCTGAAAAAACTGAAATTAGAAAAAGAGGCTCCCCGACACCTCTATAGCCCGGACGCTCCCCAAATATACCCGGATGGCACCTGCCATCACTAAAACTCTGTGTCTCATGGCTCAACCTTTTAAAACTCCTACATTGCACCTCAAACTGTCGCCCCATCATGACGTGATTCCAGCAGTCAGGAGGTTATTCCGAGTCAACTACGAGAATTTGGTCTTAATGGGCCTTTGCCCGGCACTTAGCTTTCCGAGAGCCGGGGATGCGAAGCCATCTTTCATGCACAGGAGGGGCACCTGGGCTGGCTCAGAGGTCCTCCCATCGTCAGACTACCGGCAGTCAACTGCGAGAAAGAAAACCAGACACCGTATCTCAGTAGTGTGGCACGTGGGCCCAGACCCCATGAGCCCTCGACTCACTCTCCACCAGGCAGGTCCTCGGGTCGCTGGCTCTCACCGGACTCGGACACTCTGGCTGCCATCTTCTGGGATACCTGAGTGAGCCAGAGACAAAGTTAGATGGCATCTCTAAAGCTGCAGGGGATCCCCGCTCCTCCTGCTGCCTCCCCAACTCACCTCCAAGGCTCCTCTCTCTTCAGCTGCTCCCAAGACCGCCCCTGCAAATGAAAGGGGCAAACGCTCAAACACTCAGCTCTCCAACATTTAGGAATTGCTCACAACGAAAGCCAAAAACCTCCAAACCCCGGACACTCTTTGCCACTCTACCTAGCCGGGACTCTACACACCCCAGCAGGGCATCGCAAGACCATCCTGCTCACAGACTGCACAGCCATCGGCTCGACTCTCTAAGGGAACTGACATGCTGACCTGAGACTCGGAGCCAGATTCCATCTCGCCACTGATGCGCGGAGCAGGGCAGAGCAGGTCCAGGCTGACCCCGAGTGAGACACCACACACACCACGTGACACAAAACGGGGACCAGACAAAGGACGGGACACAGACCGCAACTGCTCTGCCCGGCACACGTGAATCCAAGGCTCAAAAGTAAGCCCTTCCTTGCAGGCGCCCAAATAGCCTGTCACAGGATACGCCTTGCACCGGACTCATTTCAAAAATCCCTCCAGGCGAGGCACACACTTGCACCGACTCCCAACCCCTCTCTGGGCCTTTGCCCGGCACTTATCTTTCCGAGAGCCGGGGATGCGAAGCCATCTTTCATGCACAGGAGGGGCACCTGGCTGGCTCAGAGGTCCTCCCATCGTCAGACTACCGGCAGTCAACTGCGAGAAAGAAAACCAGACACCGTATCTCAGTAGTGTGGCACGTGGGCCCAGACCCCATGAGCCCTCGACTCACTCTCCACCAGGCAGGTCCTCGGGTCGCTGGCTCTCACCGGACTCGGACACTCTGGCTGCCATCTTCTGGGATACCTGAGTGAGCCAGAGACAAAGTTAGATGGCATCTCTAAAGCTGCAGGGGATCCCCGCTCCTCCTGCTGCCTCCCCAACTCACCTCCAAGGCTCCTCTCTCTTCAGCTGCTCCCAAGACCGCCCCTGCAAATGAAAGGGGCAAACGCTCAAACACTCAGCTCTCCAACATTTAGGAATTGCTCACAACGAAAGCCAAAAACCTCCAAACCCCGGACACTCTTTGCCACTCTACCTAGCCGGGACTCTACACACCCCAGCAGGGCATCGCAAGACCATCCCGCTCACAGACTGCACAGCCATCGGCTCGACTCTCTAAGGGAACTGACATGCTGACCTGAGACTCGGAGCCAGATTCCATCTCGCCACTGATGCGCGGAGCAGGGCAGAGCAGGTCCAGGCTGACCCCGAGTGAGACACCACACACACCACGTGACACAAAACGGGGACCAGACAAAGGACGGGACACAGACCGCAACTGCTCTGCCCGGCACACGTGAATCCAAGGCTCAAAAGTAAGCCCTTCCTTGCAGGCGCCCAAATAGCCTGTCACAGGATACGCCTTGCACCGGACTCATTTCAAAAATCCCTCCAGGCGAGGCACACACTTGCACCGACTCCCAACCCCTCTCTGGGCCTTTGCCCGGCACTTATCTTTCCGAGAGCCGGGGATGCGAAGCCATCTTTCATGCACAGGAGGGGCACCTGGGCTGGCTCAGAGGTCCTCCCATCGTCAGACTACCGGCAGTCAACTGCGAGAAAGAAAACCAGACACCGTATCTCAGTAGTGTGGCACGTGGGCCCAGACCCCATGAGCCCTCGACTCACTCTCCACCAGGCAGGTCCTCGGGTCGCTGGCTCTCACCGGACTCGGACACTCTGGCTGCCATCTTCTGGGATACCTGAGTGAGCCAGAGACAAAGTTAGATGGCATCTCTAAAGCTGCAGGGGATCCCCGCTCCTCCTGCTGCCTCCCCAACTCACCTCCAAGGCTCCTCTCTCTTCAGCTGCTCCCAAGACCGCCCCTGCAAATGAAAGGGGCAAACGCTCAAACACTCAGCTCTCCAACATTTAGGAATTGCTCACAACGAAAGCCAAAAACCTCCAAACCCCGGACACTCTTTGCCACTCTACCTAGCCGGGACTCTACACACCCCAGCAGGGCATCGCAAGACCATCCCGCTCACAGACTGCACAGCCATCGGCTCGACTCTCTAAGGGAACTGACATGCTGACCTGAGACTCGGAGCCAGATTCCATCTCGCCACTGATGCGCGGAGCAGGGCAGAGCAGGTCCAGGCTGACCCCGAGTGAGACACCACACACACCACGTGACACAAAACGGGGACCAGACAAAGGACGGGACACAGACCGCAACTGCTCTGCCCGGCACACGTGAATCCAAGGCTCAAAAGTAAGCCCTTCCTTGCAGGCGCCCAAATAGCCTGTCACAGGATACGCCTTGCACCGGACTCATTTCAAAAATCCCTCCAGGCGAGGCACACACTTGCACCGACTCCCAACCCCTCTCTGGGCCTTTGCCCGGCACTTATCTTTCCGAGAGCCGGGGATGCGAAGCCATCTTTCATGCACAGGAGGGGCACCTGGCTGGCTCAGAGGTCCTCCCATCGTCAGACTACCGGCAGTCAACTGCGAGAAAGAAAACCAGACACCGTATCTCAGTAGTGTGGCACGTGGGCCCAGACCCCATGAGCCCTCGACTCACTCTCCACCAGGCAGGTCCTCGGGTCGCTGGCTCTCACCGGACTCGGACACTCTGGCTGCCATCTTCTGGGATACCTGAGTGAGCCAGAGACAAAGTTAGATGGCATCTCTAAAGCTGCAGGGGATCCCCGCTCCTCCTGCTGCCTCCCCAACTCACCTCCAAGGCTCCTCTCTCTTCAGCTGCTCCCAAGACCGCCCCTGCAAATGAAAGGGGCAAACGCTCAAACACTCAGCTCTCCAACATTTAGGAATTGCTCACAACGAAAGCCAAAAACCTCCAAACCCCGGACACTCTTTGCCACTCTACCTAGCCGGGACTCTACACACCCCAGCAGGGCATCGCAAGACCATCCCGCTCACAGACTGCACAGCCATCGGCTCGACTCTCTAAGGGAACTGACATGCTGACCTGAGACTCGGAGCCAGATTCCATCTCGCCACTGATGCGCGGAGCAGGGCAGAGCAGGTCCAGGCTGACCCCGAGTGAGACACCACACACACCACGTGACACAAAACGGGGACCAGACAAAGGACGGGACACAGACCGCAACTGCTCTGCCCGGCACACGTGAATCCAAGGCTCAAAAGTAAGCCCTTCCTTGCAGGCGCCCAAATAGCCTGTCACAGGATACGCCTTGCACCGGACTCATTTCAAAAATCCCTCCAGGCGAGGCACACACTTGCACCGACTCCCAACCCCTCTCTGGGCCTTTGCCCGGCACTTATCTTTCCGAGAGCCGGGGATGCGAAGCCATCTTTCATGCACAGGAGGGGCACCTGGCTGGCTCAGAGGTCCTCCCATCGTCAGACTACCGGCAGTCAACTGCGAGAAAGAAAACCAGACACCGTATCTCAGTAGTGTGGCACGTGGGCCCAGACCCCATGAGCCCTCGACTCACTCTCCACCAGGCAGGTCCTCGGGTCGCTGGCTCTCACCGGACTCGGACACTCTGGCTGCCATCTTCTGGGATACCTGAGTGAGCCAGAGACAAAGTTAGATGGCATCTCTAAAGCTGCAGGGGATCCCCGCTCCTCCTGCTGCCTCCCCAACTCACCTCCAAGGCTCCTCTCTCTTCAGCTGCTCCCAAGACCGCCCCTGCAAATGAAAGGGGTAAACGCTCAAACACTCAGCTCTCCAACATTTAGGAATTGCTCACAACGAAAGCCAAAAACCTCCAAACCCCGGACACTCTTTGCCACTCTACCTAGCCGGGACTCTACACACCCCAGCAGGGCATCGCAAGACCATCCCGCTCACAGACTGCACAGCCATCGGCTCGACTCTCTAATGGAACTGACATGCTGACCTGAGACTCGGAGCCAGATTCCATCTCGCCACTGATGCGCGGAGCAGGGCAGAGCAGGTCCAGGCTGACCCCGAGTGAGACACCACACACACCACGTGACACAAAACGGGGACCAGACAAAGGACGGGACACAGACCGCAACTGCTCTGCCCGGCACACGTGAATCCAAGGCTCAAAAGTAAGCCCTTCCTTGCAGGCGCCCAAATAGCCTGTCACAGGATACGCCTTGCACCGGACTCATTTCAAAAATCCCTCCAGGCGAGGCACACACTTGCACCGACTCCCAACCCCTCTCTGGGCCTTTGCCCGGCACTTATCTTTCCGAGAGCCGGGGATGCGAAGCCATCTTTCATGCACAGGAGGGGCACCTGGCTGGCTCAGAGGTCCTCCCATCGTCAGACTACCGGCAGTCAACTGCGAGAAAGAAAACCAGACACCGTATCTCAGTAGTGTGGCACGTGGGCCCAGACCCCATGAGCCCTCGACTCACTCTCCACCAGGCAGGTCCTCGGGTCGCTGGCTCTCACCGGACTCGGACACTCTGGCTGCCATCTTCTGGGATACCTGAGTGAGCCAGAGACAAAGTTAGATGGCATCTCTAAAGCTGCAGGGGATCCCCGCTCCTCCTGCTGCCTCCCCAACTCACCTCCAAGGCTCCTCTCTCTTCAGCTGCTCCCAAGACCGCCCCTGCAAATGAAAGGGGCAAACGCTCAAACACTCAGCTCTCCAACATTTAGGAATTGCTCACAACGAAAGCCAAAAACCTCCAAACCCCGGACACTCTTTGCCACTCTACCTAGCCGGGACTCTACACACCCCAGCAGGGCATCGCAAGACCATCCCGCTCACAGACTGCACAGCCATCGGCTCGACTCTCTAAGGGAACTGACATGCTGACCTGAGACTCGGAGCCAGATTCCATCTCGCCACTGATGCGCGGAGCAGGGCAGAGCAGGTCCAGGCTGACCCCGAGTGAGACACCACACACACCACGTGACACAAAACGGGGACCAGACAAAGGACGGGACACAGACCGCAACTGCTCTGCCCGGCACACGTGAATCCAAGGCTCAAAAGTAAGCCCTTCCTTGCAGGCGCCCAAATAGCCTGTCACAGGATACGCCTTGCACCGGACTCATTTCAAAAATCCCTCCAGGCGAGGCACACACTTGCACCGACTCCCAACCCCTCTCTGGGCCTTTGCCCGGCACTTATCTTTCCGAGAGCCGGGGATGCGAAGCCATCTTTCATGCACAGGAGGGGCACCTGGCTGGCTCAGAGGTCCTCCCATCGTCAGACTACCGGCAGTCAACTGCGAGAAAGAAAACCAGACACCGTATCTCAGTAGTGTGGCACGTGGGCCCAGACCCCATGAGCCCTCGACTCACTCTCCACCAGGCAGGTCCTCGGGTCGCTGGCTCTCACCGGACTCGGACACTCTGGCTGCCATCTTCTGGGATACCTGAGTGAGCCAGAGACAAAGTTAGATGGCATCTCTAAAGCTGCAGGGGATCCCCGCTCCTCCTGCTGCCTCCCCAACTCACCTCCAAGGCTCCTCTCTCTTCAGCTGCTCCCAAGACCGCCCCTGCAAATGAAAGGGGCAAACGCTCAAACACTCAGCTCTCCAACATTTAGGAATTGCTCACAACGAAAGCCAAAAACCTCCAAACCCCGGACACTCTTTGCCACTCTACCTAGCCGGGACTCTACACACCCCAGCAGGGCATCGCAAGACCATCCCGCTCACAGACTGCACAGCCATCGGCTCGACTCTCTAAGGGAACTGACATGCTGACCTGAGACTCGGAGCCAGATTCCATCTCGCCACTGATGCGCGGAGCAGGGCAGAGCAGGTCCAGGCTGACCCCGAGTGAGACACCACACACACCACGTGACACAAAACGGGGACCAGACAAAGGACGGGACACAGACCGCAACTGCTCTGCCCGGCACACGTGAATCCAAGGCTCAAAAGTAAGCCCTTCCTTGCAGGCGCCCAAATAGCCTGTCACAGGATACGCCTTGCACCGGACTCATTTCAAAAATCCCTCCAGGCGAGGCACACACTTGCACCGACTCCCAACCCCTCTCTGGGCCTTTGCCCGGCACTTATCTTTCCGAGAGCCGGGGATGCGAAGCCATCTTTCATGCACAGGAGGGGCACCTGGCTGGCTCAGAGGTCCTCCCATCGTCAGACTACCGGCAGTCAACTGCGAGAAAGAAAACCAGACACCGTATCTCAGTAGTGTGGCACGTGGGCCCAGACCCCATGAGCCCTCGACTCACTCTCCACCAGGCAGGTCCTCGGGTCGCTGGCTCTCACCGGACTCGGACACTCTGGCTGCCATCTTCTGGGATACCTGAGTGAGCCAGAGACAAAGTTAGATGGCATCTCTAAAGCTGCAGGGGATCCCCGCTCCTCCTGCTGCCTCCCCAACTCACCTCCAAGGCTCCTCTCTCTTCAGCTGCTCCCAAGACCGCCCCTGCAAATGAAAGGGGCAAACGCTCAAACACTCAGCTCTCCAACATTTAGGAATTGCTCACAACGAAAGCCAAAAACCTCCAAACCCCGGACACTCTTTGCCACTCTACCTAGCCGGGACTCTACACACCCCAGCAGGGCATCGCAAGACCATCCCGCTCACAGACTGCACAGCCATCGGCTCGACTCTCTAAGGGAACTGACATGCTGACCTGAGACTCGGAGCCAGATTCCATCTCGCCACTGATGCGCGGAGCAGGGCAGAGCAGGTCCAGGCTGACCCCGAGTGAGACACCACACACACCACGTGACACAAAACGGGGACCAGACAAAGGACGGGACACAGACCGCAACTGCTCTGCCCGGCACACGTGAATCCAAGGCTCAAAAGTAAGCCCTTCCTTGCAGGCGCCCAAATAGCCTGTCACAGGATACGCCTTGCACCGGACTCATTTCAAAAATCCCTCCAGGCGAGGCACACACTTGCACCGACTCCCAACCCCTCTCTGGGCCTTTGCCCGGCACTTATCTTTCCGAGAGCCGGGGATGCGAAGCCATCTTTCATGCACAGGAGGGGCACCTGGGCTGGCTCAGAGGTCCTCCCATCGTCAGACTACCGGCAGTCAACTGCGAGAAAGAAAACCAGACACCGTATCTCAGTAGTGTGGCACGTGGGCCCAGACCCCATGAGCCCTCGACTCACTCTCCACCAGGCAGGTCCTCGGGTCGCTGGCTCTCACCGGACTCGGACACTCTGGCTGCCATCTTCTGGGATACCTGAGTGAGCCAGAGACAAAGTTAGATGGCATCTCTAAAGCTGCAGGGGATCCCCGCTCCTCCTGCTGCCTCCCCAACTCACCTCCAAGGCTCCTCTCTCTTCAGCTGCTCCCAAGACCGCCCCTGCAAATGAAAGGGGCAAACGCTCAAACACTCAGCTCTCCAACATTTAGGAATTGCTCACAACGAAAGCCAAAAACCTCCAAACCCCGGACACTCTTTGCCACTCTACCTAGCCGGGACTCTACACACCCCAGCAGGGCATCGCAAGACCATCCTGCTCACAGACTGCACAGCCATCGGCTCGACTCTCTAAGGGAACTGACATGCTGACCTGAGACTCGGAGCCAGATTCCATCTCGCCACTGATGCGCGGAGCAGGGCAGAGCAGGTCCAGGCTGACCCCGAGTGAGACACCACACACACCACGTGACACAAAACGGGGACCAGACAAAGGACGGGACACAGACCGCAACTGCTCTGCCCGGCACACGTGAATCCAAGGCTCAAAAGTAAGCCCTTCCTTGCAGGCGCCCAAATAGCCTGTCACAGGATACGCCTTGCACCGGACTCATTTCAAAAATCCCTCCAGGCGAGGCACACACTTGCACCGACTCCCAACCCCTCTCTGGGCCTTTGCCCGGCACTTATCTTTCCGAGAGCCGGGGATGCGAAGCCATCTTTCATGCACAGGAGGGGCACCTGGCTGGCTCAGAGGTCCTCCCATCGTCAGACTACCGGCAGTCAACTGCGAGAAAGAAAACCAGACACCGTATCTCAGTAGTGTGGCACGTGGGCCCAGACCCCATGAGCCCTCGACTCACTCTCCACCAGGCAGGTCCTCGGGTCGCTGGCTCTCACCGGACTCGGACACTCTGGCTGCCATCTTCTGGGATACCTGAGTGAGCCAGAGACAAAGTTAGATGGCATCTCTAAAGCTGCAGGGGATCCCCGCTCCTCCTGCTGCCTCCCCAACTCACCTCCAAGGCTCCTCTCTCTTCAGCTGCTCCCAAGACCGCCCCTGCAAATGAAAGGGGCAAACGCTCAAACACTCAGCTCTCCAACATTTAGGAATTGCTCACAACGAAAGCCAAAAACCTCCAAACCCCGGACACTCTTTGCCACTCTACCTAGCCGGGACTCTACACACCCCAGCAGGGCATCGCAAGACCATCCCGCTCACAGACTGCACAGCCATCGGCTCGACTCTCTAAGGGAACTGACATGCTGACCTGAGACTCGGAGCCAGATTCCATCTCGCCACTGATGCGCGGAGCAGGGCAGAGCAGGTCCAGGCTGACCCCGAGTGAGACACCACACACACCACGTGACACAAAACGGGGACCAGACAAAGGACGGGACACAGACCGCAACTGCTCTGCCCGGCACACGTGAATCCAAGGCTCAAAAGTAAGCCCTTCCTTGCAGGCGCCCAAATAGCCTGTCACAGGATACGCCTTGCACCGGACTCATTTCAAAAATCCCTCCAGGCGAGGCACACACTTGCACCGACTCCCAACCCCTCTCTGGGCCTTTGCCCGGCACTTATCTTTCCGAGAGCCGGGGATGCGAAGCCATCTTTCATGCACAGGAGGGGCACCTGGCTGGCTCAGAGGTCCTCCCATCGTCAGACTACCGGCAGTCAACTGCGAGAAAGAAAACCAGACACCGTATCTCAGTAGTGTGGCACGTGGGCCCAGACCCCATGAGCCCTCGACTCACTCTCCACCAGGCAGGTCCTCGGGTCGCTGGCTCTCACCGGACTCGGACACTCTGGCTGCCATCTTCTGGGATACCTGAGTGAGCCAGAGACAAAGTTAGATGGCATCTCTAAAGCTGCAGGGGATCCCCGCTCCTCCTGCTGCCTCCCCAACTCACCTCCAAGGCTCCTCTCTCTTCAGCTGCTCCCAAGACCGCCCCTGCAAATGAAAGGGGCAAACGCTCAAACACTCAGCTCTCCAACATTTAGGAATTGCTCACAACGAAAGCCAAAAACCTCCAAACCCCGGACACTCTTTGCCACTCTACCTAGCCGGGACTCTACACACCCCAGCAGGGCATCGCAAGACCATCCCGCTCACAGACTGCACAGCCATCGGCTCGACTCTCTAAGGGAACTGACATGCTGACCTGAGACTCGGAGCCAGATTCCATCTCGCCACTGATGCGCGGAGCAGGGCAGAGCAGGTCCAGGCTGACCCCGAGTGAGACACCACACACACCACGTGACACAAAACGGGGACCAGACAAAGGACGGGACACAGACCGCAACTGCTCTGCCCGGCACACGTGAATCCAAGGCTCAAAAGTAAGCCCTTCCTTGCAGGCGCCCAAATAGCCTGTCACAGGATACGCCTTGCACCGGACTCATTTCAAAAATCCCTCCAGGCGAGGCACACACTTGCACCGACTCCCAACCCCTCTCTGGGCCTTTGCCCGGCACTTATCTTTCCGAGAGCCGGGGATGCGAAGCCATCTTTCATGCACAGGAGGGGCACCTGGGCTGGCTCAGAGGTCCTCCCATCGTCAGACTACCGGCAGTCAACTGCGAGAAAGAAAACCAGACACCGTATCTCAGTAGTGTGGCACGTGGGCCCAGACCCCATGAGCCCTCGACTCACTCTCCACCAGGCAGGTCCTCGGGTCGCTGGCTCTCACCGGACTCGGACACTCTGGCTGCCATCTTCTGGGATACCTGAGTGAGCCAGAGACAAAGTTAGATGGCATCTCTAAAGCTGCAGGGGATCCCCGCTCCTCCTGCTGCCTCCCCAACTCACCTCCAAGGCTCCTCTCTCTTCAGCTGCTCCCAAGACCGCCCCTGCAAATGAAAGGGGCAAACGCTCAAACACTCAGCTCTCCAACATTTAGGAATTGCTCACAACGAAAGCCAAAAACCTCCAAACCCCGGACACTCTTTGCCACTCTACCTAGCCGGGACTCTACACACCCCAGCAGGGCATCGCAAGACCATCCCGCTCACAGACTGCACAGCCATCGGCTCGACTCTCTAAGGGAACTGACATGCTGACCTGAGACTCGGAGCCAGATTCCATCTCGCCACTGATGCGCGGAGCAGGGCAGAGCAGGTCCAGGCTGACCCCGAGTGAGACACCACACACACCACGTGACACAAAACGGGGACCAGACAAAGGACGGGACACAGACCGCAACTGCTCTGCCCGGCACACGTGAATCCAAGGCTCAAAAGTAAGCCCTTCCTTGCAGGCGCCCAAATAGCCTGTCACAGGATACGCCTTGCACCGGACTCATTTCAAAAATCCCTCCAGGCGAGGCACACACTTGCACCGACTCCCAACCCCTCTCTGGGCCTTTGCCCGGCACTTATCTTTCCGAGAGCCGGGGATGCGAAGCCATCTTTCATGCACAGGAGGGGCACCTGGCTGGCTCAGAGGTCCTCCCATCGTCAGACTACCGGCAGTCAACTGCGAGAAAGAAAACCAGACACCGTATCTCAGTAGTGTGGCACGTGGGCCCAGACCCCATGAGCCCTCGACTCACTCTCCACCAGGCAGGTCCTCGGGTCGCTGGCTCTCACCGGACTCGGACACTCTGGCTGCCATCTTCTGGGATACCTGAGTGAGCCAGAGACAAAGTTAGATGGCATCTCTAAAGCTGCAGGGGATCCCCGCTCCTCCTGCTGCCTCCCCAACTCACCTCCAAGGCTCCTCTCTCTTCAGCTGCTCCCAAGACCGCCCCTGCAAATGAAAGGGGCAAACGCTCAAACACTCAGCTCTCCAACATTTAGGAATTGCTCACAACGAAAGCCAAAAACCTCCAAACCCCGGACACTCTTTGCCACTCTACCTAGCCGGGACTCTACACACCCCAGCAGGGCATCGCAAGACCATCCTGCTCACAGACTGCACAGCCATCGGCTCGACTCTCTAAGGGAACTGACATGCTGACCTGAGACTCGGAGCCAGATTCCATCTCGCCACTGATGCGCGGAGCAGGGCAGAGCAGGTCCAGGCTGACCCCGAGTGAGACACCACACACACCACGTGACACAAAACGGGGACCAGACAAAGGACGGGACACAGACCGCAACTGCTCTGCCCGGCACACGTGAATCCAAGGCTCAAAAGTAAGCCCTTCCTTGCAGGCGCCCAAATAGCCTGTCACAGGATACGCCTTGCACCGGACTCATTTCAAAAATCCCTCCAGGCGAGGCACACACTTGCACCGACTCCCAACCCCTCTCTGGGCCTTTGCCCGGCACTTATCTTTCCGAGAGCCGGGGATGCGAAGCCATCTTTCATGCACAGGAGGGGCACCTGGCTGGCTCAGAGGTCCTCCCATCGTCAGACTACCGGCAGTCAACTGCGAGAAAGAAAACCAGACACCGTATCTCAGTAGTGTGGCACGTGGGCCCAGACCCCATGAGCCCTCGACTCACTCTCCACCAGGCAGGTCCTCGGGTCGCTGGCTCTCACCGGACTCGGACACTCTGGCTGCCATCTTCTGGGATACCTGAGTGAGCCAGAGACAAAGTTAGATGGCATCTCTAAAGCTGCAGGGGATCCCCGCTCCTCCTGCTGCCTCCCCAACTCACCTCCAAGGCTCCTCTCTCTTCAGCTGCTCCCAAGACCGCCCCTGCAAATGAAAGGGGCAAACGCTCAAACACTCAGCTCTCCAACATTTAGGAATTGCTCACAACGAAAGCCAAAAACCTCCAAACCCCGGACACTCTTTGCCACTCTACCTAGCCGGGACTCTACACACCCCAGCAGGGCATCGCAAGACCATCCCGCTCACAGACTGCACAGCCATCGGCTCGACTCTCTAAGGGAACTGACATGCTGACCTGAGACTCGGAGCCAGATTCCATCTCGCCACTGATGCGCGGAGCAGGGCAGAGCAGGTCCAGGCTGACCCCGAGTGAGACACCACACACACCACGTGACACAAAACGGGGACCAGACAAAGGACGGGACACAGACCGCAACTGCTCTGCCCGGCACACGTGAATCCAAGGCTCAAAAGTAAGCCCTTCCTTGCAGGCGCCCAAATAGCCTGTCACAGGATACGCCTTGCACCGGACTCATTTCAAAAATCCCTCCAGGCGAGGCACACACTTGCACCGACTCCCAACCCCTCTCTGGGCCTTTGCCCGGCACTTATCTTTCCGAGAGCCGGGGATGCGAAGCCATCTTTCATGCACAGGAGGGGCACCTGGCTGGCTCAGAGGTCCTCCCATCGTCAGACTACCGGCAGTCAACTGCGAGAAAGAAAACCAGACACCGTATCTCAGTAGTGTGGCACGTGGGCCCAGACCCCATGAGCCCTCGACTCACTCTCCACCAGGCAGGTCCTCGGGTCGCTGGCTCTCACCGGACTCGGACACTCTGGCTGCCATCTTCTGGGATACCTGAGTGAGCCAGAGACAAAGTTAGATGGCATCTCTAAAGCTGCAGGGGATCCCCGCTCCTCCTGCTGCCTCCCCAACTCACCTCCAAGGCTCCTCTCTCTTCAGCTGCTCCCAAGACCGCCCCTGCAAATGAAAGGGGCAAACGCTCAAACACTCAGCTCTCCAACATTTAGGAATTGCTCACAACGAAAGCCAAAAACCTCCAAACCCCGGACACTCTTTGCCACTCTACCTAGCCGGGACTCTACACACCCCAGCAGGGCATCGCAAGACCATCCCGCTCACAGACTGCACAGCCATCGGCTCGACTCTCTAAGGGAACTGACATGCTGACCTGAGACTCGGAGCCAGATTCCATCTCGCCACTGATGCGCGGAGCAGGGCAGAGCAGGTCCAGGCTGACCCCGAGTGAGACACCACACACACCACGTGACACAAAACGGGGACCAGACAAAGGACGGGACACAGACCGCAACTGCTCTGCCCGGCACACGTGAATCCAAGGCTCAAAAGTAAGCCCTTCCTTGCAGGCGCCCAAATAGCCTGTCACAGGATACGCCTTGCACCGGACTCATTTCAAAAATCCCTCCAGGCGAGGCACACACTTGCACCGACTCCCAACCCCTCTCTGGGCCTTTGCCCGGCACTTATCTTTCCGAGAGCCGGGGATGCGAAGCCATCTTTCATGCACAGGAGGGGCACCTGGGCTGGCTCAGAGGTCCTCCCATCGTCAGACTACCGGCAGTCAACTGCGAGAAAGAAAACCAGACACCGTATCTCAGTAGTGTGGCACGTGGGCCCAGACCCCATGAGCCCTCGACTCACTCTCCACCAGGCAGGTCCTCGGGTCGCTGGCTCTCACCGGACTCGGACACTCTGGCTGCCATCTTCTGGGATACCTGAGTGAGCCAGAGACAAAGTTAGATGGCATCTCTAAAGCTGCAGGGGATCCCCGCTCCTCCTGCTGCCTCCCCAACTCACCTCCAAGGCTCCTCTCTCTTCAGCTGCTCCCAAGACCGCCCCTGCAAATGAAAGGGGCAAACGCTCAAACACTCAGCTCTCCAACATTTAGGAATTGCTCACAACGAAAGCCAAAAACCTCCAAACCCCGGACACTCTTTGCCACTCTACCTAGCCGGGACTCTACACACCCCAGCAGGGCATCGCAAGACCATCCCGCTCACAGACTGCACAGCCATCGGCTCGACTCTCTAAGGGAACTGACATGCTGACCTGAGACTCGGAGCCAGATTCCATCTCGCCACTGATGCGCGGAGCAGGGCAGAGCAGGTCCAGGCTGACCCCGAGTGAGACACCACACACACCACGTGACACAAAACGGGGACCAGACAAAGGACGGGACACAGACCGCAACTGCTCTGCCCGGCACACGTGAATCCAAGGCTCAAAAGTAAGCCCTTCCTTGCAGGCGCCCAAATAGCCTGTCACAGGATACGCCTTGCACCGGACTCATTTCAAAAATCCCTCCAGGCGAGGCACACACTTGCACCGACTCCCAACCCCTCTCTGGGCCTTTGCCCGGCACTTATCTTTCCGAGAGCCGGGGATGCGAAGCCATCTTTCATGCACAGGAGGGGCACCTGGCTGGCTCAGAGGTCCTCCCATCGTCAGACTACCGGCAGTCAACTGCGAGAAAGAAAACCAGACACCGTATCTCAGTAGTGTGGCACGTGGGCCCAGACCCCATGAGCCCTCGACTCACTCTCCACCAGGCAGGTCCTCGGGTCGCTGGCTCTCACCGGACTCGGACACTCTGGCTGCCATCTTCTGGGATACCTGAGTGAGCCAGAGACAAAGTTAGATGGCATCTCTAAAGCTGCAGGGGATCCCCGCTCCTCCTGCTGCCTCCCCAACTCACCTCCAAGGCTCCTCTCTCTTCAGCTGCTCCCAAGACCGCCCCTGCAAATGAAAGGGGCAAACGCTCAAACACTCAGCTCTCCAACATTTAGGAATTGCTCACAACGAAAGCCAAAAACCTCCAAACCCCGGACACTCTTTGCCACTCTACCTAGCCGGGACTCTACACACCCCAGCAGGGCATCGCAAGACCATCCCGCTCACAGACTGCACAGCCATCGGCTCGACTCTCTAAGGGAACTGACATGCTGACCTGAGACTCGGAGCCAGATTCCATCTCGCCACTGATGCGCGGAGCAGGGCAGAGCAGGTCCAGGCTGACCCCGAGTGAGACACCACACACACCACGTGACACAAAACGGGGACCAGACAAAGGACGGGACACAGACCGCAACTGCTCTGCCCGGCACACGTGAATCCAAGGCTCAAAAGTAAGCCCTTCCTTGCAGGCGCCCAAATAGCCTGTCACAGGATACGCCTTGCACCGGACTCATTTCAAAAATCCCTCCAGGCGAGGCACACACTTGCACCGACTCCCAACCCCTCTCTGGGCCTTTGCCCGGCACTTATCTTTCCGAGAGCCGGGGATGCGAAGCCATCTTTCATGCACAGGAGGGGCACCTGGGCTGGCTCAGAGGTCCTCCCATCGTCAGACTACCGGCAGTCAACTGCGAGAAAGAAAACCAGACACCGTATCTCAGTAGTGTGGCACGTGGGCCCAGACCCCATGAGCCCTCGACTCACTCTCCACCAGGCAGGTCCTCGGGTCGCTGGCTCTCACCGGACTCGGACACTCTGGCTGCCATCTTCTGGGATACCTGAGTGAGCCAGAGACAAAGTTAGATGGCATCTCTAAAGCTGCAGGGGATCCCCGCTCCTCCTGCTGCCTCCCCAACTCACCTCCAAGGCTCCTCTCTCTTCAGCTGCTCCCAAGACCGCCCCTGCAAATGAAAGGGGCAAACGCTCAAACACTCAGCTCTCCAACATTTAGGAATTGCTCACAACGAAAGCCAAAAACCTCCAAACCCCGGACACTCTTTGCCACTCTACCTAGCCGGGACTCTACACACCCCAGCAGGGCATCGCAAGACCATCCCGCTCACAGACTGCACAGCCATCGGCTCGACTCTCTAAGGGAACTGACATGCTGACCTGAGACTCGGAGCCAGATTCCATCTCGCCACTGATGCGCGGAGCAGGGCAGAGCAGGTCCAGGCTGACCCCGAGTGAGACACCACACACACCACGTGACACAAAACGGGGACCAGACAAAGGACGGGACACAGACCGCAACTGCTCTGCCCGGCACACGTGAATCCAAGGCTCAAAAGTAAGCCCTTCCTTGCAGGCGCCCAAATAGCCTGTCACAGGATACGCCTTGCACCGGACTCATTTCAAAAATCCCTCCAGGCGAGGCACACACTTGCACCGACTCCCAACCCCTCTCTGGGCCTTTGCCCGGCACTTATCTTTCCGAGAGCCGGGGATGCGAAGCCATCTTTCATGCACAGGAGGGGCACCTGGCTGGCTCAGAGGTCCTCCCATCGTCAGACTACCGGCAGTCAACTGCGAGAAAGAAAACCAGACACCGTATCTCAGTAGTGTGGCACGTGGGCCCAGACCCCATGAGCCCTCGACTCACTCTCCACCAGGCAGGTCCTCGGGTCGCTGGCTCTCACCGGACTCGGACACTCTGGCTGCCATCTTCTGGGATACCTGAGTGAGCCAGAGACAAAGTTAGATGGCATCTCTAAAGCTGCAGGGGATCCCCGCTCCTCCTGCTGCCTCCCCAACTCACCTCCAAGGCTCCTCTCTCTTCAGCTGCTCCCAAGACCGCCCCTGCAAATGAAAGGGGCAAACGCTCAAACACTCAGCTCTCCAACATTTAGGAATTGCTCACAACGAAAGCCAAAAACCTCCAAACCCCGGACACTCTTTGCCACTCTACCTAGCCGGGACTCTACACACCCCAGCAGGGCATCGCAAGACCATCCCGCTCACAGACTGCACAGCCATCGGCTCGACTCTCTAAGGGAACTGACATGCTGACCTGAGACTCGGAGCCAGATTCCATCTCGCCACTGATGCGCGGAGCAGGGCAGAGCAGGTCCAGGCTGACCCCGAGTGAGACACCACACACACCACGTGACACAAAACGGGGACCAGACAAAGGACGGGACACAGACCGCAACTGCTCTGCCCGGCACACGTGAATCCAAGGCTCAAAAGTAAGCCCTTCCTTGCAGGCGCCCAAATAGCCTGTCACAGGATACGCCTTGCACCGGACTCATTTCAAAAATCCCTCCAGGCGAGGCACACACTTGCACCGACTCCCAACCCCTCTCTGGGCCTTTGCCCGGCACTTATCTTTCCGAGAGCCGGGGATGCGAAGCCATCTTTCATGCACAGGAGGGGCACCTGGCTGGCTCAGAGGTCCTCCCATCGTCAGACTACCGGCAGTCAACTGCGAGAAAGAAAACCAGACACCGTATCTCAGTAGTGTGGCACGTGGGCCCAGACCCCATGAGCCCTCGACTCACTCTCCACCAGGCAGGTCCTCGGGTCGCTGGCTCTCACCGGACTCGGACACTCTGGCTGCCATCTTCTGGGATACCTGAGTGAGCCAGAGACAAAGTTAGATGGCATCTCTAAAGCTGCAGGGGATCCCCGCTCCTCCTGCTGCCTCCCCAACTCACCTCCAAGGCTCCTCTCTCTTCAGCTGCTCCCAAGACCGCCCCTGCAAATGAAAGGGGCAAACGCTCAAACACTCAGCTCTCCAACATTTAGGAATTGCTCACAACGAAAGCCAAAAACCTCCAAACCCCGGACACTCTTTGCCACTCTACCTAGCCGGGACTCTACACACCCCAGCAGGGCATCGCAAGACCATCCTGCTCACAGACTGCACAGCCATCGGCTCGACTCTCTAAGGGAACTGACATGCTGACCTGAGACTCGGAGCCAGATTCCATCTCGCCACTGATGCGCGGAGCAGGGCAGAGCAGGTCCAGGCTGACCCCGAGTGAGACACCACACACACCACGTGACACAAAACGGGGACCAGACAAAGGACGGGACACAGACCACAACTGCTCTGCCCGGCACACGTGAATCCAAGGCTCAAAAGTAAGCCCTTCCTTGCAGGCGCCCAAATAGCCTGTCACAGGATACGCCTTGCACCGGACTCATTTCAAAAATCCCTCCAGGCGAGGCACACACTTGCACCGACTCCCAACCCCTCTCTGGGCCTTTGCCCGGCACTTATCTTTCCGAGAGCCGGGGATGCGAAGCCATCTTTCATGCACAGGAGGGGCACCTGGCTGGCTCAGAGGTCCTCCCATCGTCAGACTACCGGCAGTCAACTGCGAGAAAGAAAACCAGACACCGTATCTCAGTAGTGTGGCACGTGGGCCCAGACCCCATGAGCCCTCGACTCACTCTCCACCAGGCAGGTCCTCGGGTCGCTGGCTCTCACCGGACTCGGACACTCTGGCTGCCATCTTCTGGGATACCTGAGTGAGCCAGAGACAAAGTTAGATGGCATCTCTAAAGCTGCAGGGGATCCCCGCTCCTCCTGCTGCCTCCCCAACTCACCTCCAAGGCTCCTCTCTCTTCAGCTGCTCCCAAGACCGCCCCTGCAAATGAAAGGGGCAAACGCTCAAACACTCAGCTCTCCAACATTTAGGAATTGCTCACAACGAAAGCCAAAAACCTCCAAACCCCGGACACTCTTTGCCACTCTACCTAGCCGGGACTCTACACACCCCAGCAGGGCATCGCAAGACCATCCTGCTCACAGACTGCACAGCCATCGGCTCGACTCTCTAAGGGAACTGACATGCTGACCTGAGACTCGGAGCCAGATTCCATCTCGCCACTGATGCGCGGAGCAGGGCAGAGCAGGTCCAGGCTGACCCCGAGTGAGACACCACACACACCACGTGACACAAAACGGGGACCAGACAAAGGACGGGACACAGACCGCAACTGCTCTGCCCGGCACACGTGAATCCAAGGCTCAAAAGTAAGCCCTTCCTTGCAGGCGCCCAAATAGCCTGTCACAGGATACGCCTTGCACCGGACTCATTTCAAAAATCCCTCCAGGCGAGGCACACACTTGCACCGACTCCCAACCCCTCTCTGGGCCTTTGCCCGGCACTTATCTTTCCGAGAGCCGGGGATGCGAAGCCATCTTTCATGCACAGGAGGGGCACCTGGCTGGCTCAGAGGTCCTCCCATCGTCAGACTACCGGCAGTCAACTGCGAGAAAGAAAACCAGACACCGTATCTCAGTAGTGTGGCACGTGGGCCCAGACCCCATGAGCCCTCGACTCACTCTCCACCAGGCAGGTCCTCGGGTCGCTGGCTCTCACCGGACTCGGACACTCTGGCTGCCATCTTCTGGGATACCTGAGTGAGCCAGAGACAAAGTTAGATGGCATCTCTAAAGCTGCAGGGGATCCCCGCTCCTCCTGCTGCCTCCCCAACTCACCTCCAAGGCTCCTCTCTCTTCAGCTGCTCCCAAGACCGCCCCTGCAAATGAAAGGGGCAAACGCTCAAACACTCAGCTCTCCAACATTTAGGAATTGCTCACAACGAAAGCCAAAAACCTCCAAACCCCGGACACTCTTTGCCACTCTACCTAGCCGGGACTCTACACACCCCAGCAGGGCATCGCAAGACCATCCTGCTCACAGACTGCACAGCCATCGGCTCGACTCTCTAAGGGAACTGACATGCTGACCTGAGACTCGGAGCCAGATTCCATCTCGCCACTGATGCGCGGAGCAGGGCAGAGCAGGTCCAGGCTGACCCCGAGTGAGACACCACACACACCACGTGACACAAAACGGGGACCAGACAAAGGACGGGACACAGACCGCAACTGCTCTGCCCGGCACACGTGAATCCAAGGCTCAAAAGTAAGCCCTTCCTTGCAGGCGCCCAAATAGCCTGTCACAGGATACGCCTTGCACCGGACTCATTTCAAAAATCCCTCCAGGCGAGGCACACACTTGCACCGACTCCCAACCCCTCTCTGGGCCTTTGCCCGGCACTTATCTTTCCGAGAGCCGGGGATGCGAAGCCATCTTTCATGCACAGGAGGGGCACCTGGCTGGCTCAGAGGTCCTCCCATCGTCAGACTACCGGCAGTCAACTGCGAGAAAGAAAACCAGACACCGTATCTCAGTAGTGTGGCACGTGGGCCCAGACCCCATGAGCCCTCGACTCACTCTCCACCAGGCAGGTCCTCGGGTCGCTGGCTCTCACCGGACTCGGACACTCTGGCTGCCATCTTCTGGGATACCTGAGTGAGCCAGAGACAAAGTTAGATGGCATCTCTAAAGCTGCAGGGGATCCCCGCTCCTCCTGCTGCCTCCCCAACTCACCTCCAAGGCTCCTCTCTCTTCAGCTGCTCCCAAGACCGCCCCTGCAAATGAAAGGGGCAAACGCTCAAACACTCAGCTCTCCAACATTTAGGAATTGCTCACAACGAAAGCCAAAAACCTCCAAACCCCGGACACTCTTTGCCACTCTACCTAGCCGGGACTCTACACACCCCAGCAGGGCATCGCAAGACCATCCTGCTCACAGACTGCACAGCCATCGGCTCGACTCTCTAAGGGAACTGACATGCTGACCTGAGACTCGGAGCCAGATTCCATCTCGCCACTGATGCGCGGAGCAGGGCAGAGCAGGTCCAGGCTGACCCCGAGTGAGACACCACACACACCACGTGACACAAAACGGGGACCAGACAAAGGACGGGACACAGACCGCAACTGCTCTGCCCGGCACACGTGAATCCAAGGCTCAAAAGTAAGCCCTTCCTTGCAGGCGCCCAAATAGCCTGTCACAGGATACGCCTTGCACCGGACTCATTTCAAAAATCCCTCCAGGCGAGGCACACACTTGCACCGACTCCCAACCCCTCTCTGGGCCTTTGCCCGGCACTTATCTTTCCGAGAGCCGGGGATGCGAAGCCATCTTTCATGCACAGGAGGGGCACCTGGCTGGCTCAGAGGTCCTCCCATCGTCAGACTACCGGCAGTCAACTGCGAGAAAGAAAACCAGACACCGTATCTCAGTAGTGTGGCACGTGGGCCCAGACCCCATGAGCCCTCGACTCACTCTCCACCAGGCAGGTCCTCGGGTCGCTGGCTCTCACCGGACTCGGACACTCTGGCTGCCATCTTCTGGGATACCTGAGTGAGCCAGAGACAAAGTTAGATGGCATCTCTAAAGCTGCAGGGGATCCCCGCTCCTCCTGCTGCCTCCCCAACTCACCTCCAAGGCTCCTCTCTCTTCAGCTGCTCCCAAGACCGCCCCTGCAAATGAAAGGGGCAAACGCTCAAACACTCAGCTCTCCAACATTTAGGAATTGCTCACAACGAAAGCCAAAAACCTCCAAACCCCGGACACTCTTTGCCACTCTACCTAGCCGGGACTCTACACACCCCAGCAGGGCATCGCAAGACCATCCTGCTCACAGACTGCACAGCCATCGGCTCGACTCTCTAAGGGAACTGACATGCTGACCTGAGACTCGGAGCCAGATTCCATCTCGCCACTGATGCGCGGAGCAGGGCAGAGCAGGTCCAGGCTGACCCCGAGTGAGACACCACACACACCACGTGACACAAAACGGGGACCAGACAAAGGACGGGACACAGACCGCAACTGCTCTGCCCGGCACACGTGAATCCAAGGCTCAAAAGTAAGCCCTTCCTTGCAGGCGCCCAAATAGCCTGTCACAGGATACGCCTTGCACCGGACTCATTTCAAAAATCCCTCCAGGCGAGGCACACACTTGCACCGACTCCCAACCCCTCTCTGGGCCTTTGCCCGGCACTTATCTTTCCGAGAGCCGGGGATGCGAAGCCATCTTTCATGCACAGGAGGGGCACCTGGCTGGCTCAGAGGTCCTCCCATCGTCAGACTACCGGCAGTCAACTGCGAGAAAGAAAACCAGACACCGTATCTCAGTAGTGTGGCACGTGGGCCCAGACCCCATGAGCCCTCGACTCACTCTCCACCAGGCAGGTCCTCGGGTCGCTGGCTCTCACCGGACTCGGACACTCTGGCTGCCATCTTCTGGGATACCTGAGTGAGCCAGAGACAAAGTTAGATGGCATCTCTAAAGCTGCAGGGGATCCCCGCTCCTCCTGCTGCCTCCCCAACTCACCTCCAAGGCTCCTCTCTCTTCAGCTGCTCCCAAGACCGCCCCTGCAAATGAAAGGGGCAAACGCTCAAACACTCAGCTCTCCAACATTTAGGAATTGCTCACAACGAAAGCCAAAAACCTCCAAACCCCGGACACTCTTTGCCACTCTACCTAGCCGGGACTCTACACACCCCAGCAGGGCATCGCAAGACCATCCTGCTCACAGACTGCACAGCCATCGGCTCGACTCTCTAAGGGAACTGACATGCTGACCTGAGACTCGGAGCCAGATTCCATCTCGCCACTGATGCGCGGAGCAGGGCAGAGCAGGTCCAGGCTGACCCCGAGTGAGACACCACACACACCACGTGACACAAAACGGGGACCAGACAAAGGACGGGACACAGACCGCAACTGCTCTGCCCGGCACACGTGAATCCAAGGCTCAAAAGTAAGCCCTTCCTTGCAGGCGCCCAAATAGCCTGTCACAGGATACGCCTTGCACCGGACTCATTTCAAAAATCCCTCCAGGCGAGGCACACACTTGCACCGACTCCCAACCCCTCTCTGGGCCTTTGCCCGGCACTTATCTTTCCGAGAGCCGGGGATGCGAAGCCATCTTTCATGCACAGGAGGGGCACCTGGCTGGCTCAGAGGTCCTCCCATCGTCAGACTACCGGCAGTCAACTGCGAGAAAGAAAACCAGACACCGTATCTCAGTAGTGTGGCACGTGGGCCCAGACCCCATGAGCCCTCGACTCACTCTCCACCAGGCAGGTCCTCGGGTCGCTGGCTCTCACCGGACTCGGACACTCTGGCTGCCATCTTCTGGGATACCTGAGTGAGCCAGAGACAAAGTTAGATGGCATCTCTAAAGCTGCAGGGGATCCCCGCTCCTCCTGCTGCCTCCCCAACTCACCTCCAAGGCTCCTCTCTCTTCAGCTGCTCCCAAGACCGCCCCTGCAAATGAAAGGGGCAAACGCTCAAACACTCAGCTCTCCAACATTTAGGAATTGCTCACAACGAAAGCCAAAAACCTCCAAACCCCGGACACTCTTTGCTACTCTACCTAGCCGGGACTCTACACACCCCAGCAGGGCATCGCAAGACCATCCCGCTCACAGACTGCACAGCCATCGGCTCGACTCTCTAAGGGAACTGACATGCTGACCTGAGACTCGGAGCCAGATTCCATCTCGCCACTGATGCGCGGAGCAGGGCAGAGCAGGTCCAGGCTGACCCCGAGTGAGACACCACACACACCACGTGACACAAAACGGGGACCAGACAAAGGACGGGACACAGACCGCAACTGCTCTGCCCGGCACACGTGAATCCAAGGCTCAAAAGTAAGCCCTTCCTTGCAGGCGCCCAAATAGCCTGTCACAGGATACGCCTTGCACCGGACTCATTTCAAAAATCCCTCCAGGCGAGGCACACACTTGCACCGACTCCCAACCCCTCTCTGGGCCTTTGCCCGGCACTTATCTTTCCGAGAGCCGGGGATGCGAAGCCATCTTTCATGCACAGGAGGGGCACCTGGCTGGCTCAGAGGTCCTCCCATCGTCAGACTACCGGCAGTCAACTGCGAGAAAGAAAACCAGACACCGTATCTCAGTAGTGTGGCACGTGGGCCCAGACCCCATGAGCCCTCGACTCACTCTCCACCAGGCAGGTCCTCGGGTCGCTGGCTCTCACCGGACTCGGACACTCTGGCTGCCATCTTCTGGGATACCTGAGTGAGCCAGAGACAAAGTTAGATGGCATCTCTAAAGCTGCAGGGGATCCCCGCTCCTCCTGCTGCCTCCCCAACTCACCTCCAAGGCTCCTCTCTCTTCAGCTGCTCCCAAGACCGCCCCTGCAAATGAAAGGGGCAAACGCTCAAACACTCAGCTCTCCAACATTTAGGAATTGCTCACAACGAAAGCCAAAAACCTCCAAACCCCGGACACTCTTTGCTACTCTACCTAGCCGGGACTCTACACACCCCAGCAGGGCATCGCAAGACCATCCTGCTCACAGACTGCACAGCCATCGGCTCGACTCTCTAAGGGAACTGACATGCTGACCTGAGACTCGGAGCCAGATTCCATCTCGCCACTGATGCGCGGAGCAGGGCAGAGCAGGTCCAGGCTGACCCCGAGTGAGACACCACACACACCACGTGACACAAAACGGGGACCAGACAAAGGACGGGACACAGACCGCAACTGCTCTGCCCGGCACACGTGAATCCAAGGCTCAAAAGTAAGCCCTTCCTTGCAGGCGCCCAAATAGCCTGTCACAGGATACGCCTTGCACCGGACTCATTTCAAAAATCCCTCCAGGCGAGGCACACACTTGCACCGACTCCCAACCCCTCTCTGGGCCTTTGCCCGGCACTTATCTTTCCGAGAGCCGGGGATGCGAAGCCATCTTTCATGCACAGGAGGGGCACCTGGCTGGCTCAGAGGTCCTCCCATCGTCAGACTACCGGCAGTCAACTGCGAGAAAGAAAACCAGACACCGTATCTCAGTAGTGTGGCACGTGGGCCCAGACCCCATGAGCCCTCGACTCACTCTCCACCAGGCAGGTCCTCGGGTCGCTGGCTCTCACCGGACTCGGACACTCTGGCTGCCATCTTCTGGGATACCTGAGTGAGCCAGAGACAAAGTTAGATGGCATCTCTAAAGCTGCAGGGGATCCCCGCTCCTCCTGCTGCCTCCCCAACTCACCTCCAAGGCTCCTCTCTCTTCAGCTGCTCCCAAGACCGCCCCTGCAAATGAAAGGGGCAAACGCTCAAACACTCAGCTCTCCAACATTTAGGAATTGCTCACAACGAAAGCCAAAAACCTCCAAACCCCGGACACTCTTTGCCACTCTACCTAGCCGGGACTCTACACACCCCAGCAGGGCATCGCAAGACCATCCTGCTCACAGACTGCACAGCCATCGGCTCGACTCTCTAAGGGAACTGACATGCTGACCTGAGACTCGGAGCCAGATTCCATCTCGCCACTGATGCACGGAGCAGGGCAGAGCAGGTCCAGGCTGACCCCGAGTGAGACACCACACACACCACGTGACACAAAACGGGGACCAGACAAAGGACGGGACACAGACCGCAACTGCTCTGCCCGGCACACGTGAATCCAAGGCTCAAAAGTAAGCCCTTCCTTGCAGGCGCCCAAATAGCCTGTCACAGGATACGCCTTGCACCGGACTCATTTCAAAAATCCCTCCAGGCGAGGCACACACTTGCACCGACTCCCAACCCCTCTCTGGGCCTTTGCCCGGCACTTATCTTTCCGAGAGCCGGGGATGCGAAGCCATCTTTCATGCACAGGAGGGGCACCTGGCTGGCTCAGAGGTCCTCCCATCGTCAGACTACCGGCAGTCAACTGCGAGAAAGAAAACCAGACACCGTATCTCAGTAGTGTGGCACGTGGGCCCAGACCCCATGAGCCCTCGACTCACTCTCCACCAGGCAGGTCCTCGGGTCGCTGGCTCTCACCGGACTCGGACACTCTGGCTGCCATCTTCTGGGATACCTGAGTGAGCCAGAGACAAAGTTAGATGGCATCTCTAAAGCTGCAGGGGATCCCCGCTCCTCCTGCTGCCTCCCCAACTCACCTCCAAGGCTCCTCTCTCTTCAGCTGCTCCCAAGACCGCCCCTGCAAATGAAAGGGGCAAACGCTCAAACACTCAGCTCTCCAACATTTAGGAATTGCTCACAACGAAAGCCAAAAACCTCCAAACCCCGGACACTCTTTGCCACTCTACCTAGCCGGGACTCTACACACCCCAGCAGGGCATCGCAAGACCATCCCGCTCACAGACTGCACAGCCATCGGCTCGACTCTCTAAGGGAACTGACATGCTGACCTGAGACTCGGAGCCAGATTCCATCTCGCCACTGATGCGCGGAGCAGGGCAGAGCAGGTCCAGGCTGACCCCGAGTGAGACACCACACACACCACGTGACACAAAACGGGGACCAGACAAAGGACGGGACACAGACCGCAACTGCTCTGCCCGGCACACGTGAATCCAAGGCTCAAAAGTAAGCCCTTCCTTGCAGGCGCCCAAATAGCCTGTCACAGGATACGCCTTGCACCGGACTCATTTCAAAAATCCCTCCAGGCGAGGCACACACTTGCACCGACTCCCAACCCCTCTCTGGGCCTTTGCCCGGCACTTATCTTTCCGAGAGCCGGGGATGCGAAGCCATCTTTCATGCACAGGAGGGGCACCTGGGCTGGCTCAGAGGTCCTCCCATCGTCAGACTACCGGCAGTCAACTGCGAGAAAGAAAACCAGACACCGTATCTCAGTAGTGTGGCACGTGGGCCCAGACCCCATGAGCCCTCGACTCACTCTCCACCAGGCAGGTCCTCGGGTCGCTGGCTCTCACCGGACTCGGACACTCTGGCTGCCATCTTCTGGGATACCTGAGTGAGCCAGAGACAAAGTTAGATGGCATCTCTAAAGCTGCAGGGGATCCCCGCTCCTCCTGCTGCCTCCCCAACTCACCTCCAAGGCTCCTCTCTCTTCAGCTGCTCCCAAGACCGCCCCTGCAAATGAAAGGGGCAAACGCTCAAACACTCAGCTCTCCAACATTTAGGAATTGCTCACAACGAAAGCCAAAAACCTCCAAACCCCGGACACTCTTTGCTACTCTACCTAGCCGGGACTCTACACACCCCAGCAGGGCATCGCAAGACCATCCCGCTCACAGACTGCACAGCCATCGGCTCGACTCTCTAAGGGAACTGACATGCTGACCTGAGACTCGGAGCCAGATTCCATCTCGCCACTGATGCACGGAGCAGGGCAGAGCAGGTCCAGGCTGACCCCGAGTGAGACACCACACACACCACGTGACACAAAACGGGGACCAGACAAAGGACGGGACACAGACCGCAACTGCTCTGCCCGGCACACGTGAATCCAAGGATCAAAAGTAAGCCCTTCCTTGCAGGCGCCCAAATAGCCTGTCACAGGATACGCCTTGCACCGGACTCATTTCAAAAATCCCTCCAGGCGAGGCACACACTTGCACCGACTCCCAACCCCTCTCTGGGCCTTTGCCTGGCACTTATCTTTCCGAGAGCCGGGGATGCGAAGCCATCTTTCATGCACAGGAGGGGCACCTGGGCTGGCTCAGAGGTCCTCCCATCGTCAGACTACCGGCAGTCAACTGCGAGAAAGAAAACCAGACACCGTATCTCAGTAGTGTGGCACGTGGGCCCAGACCCCATGAGCCCTCGACTCACTCTCCACCAGGCAGGTCCTCGGGTCGCTGGCTCTCACCGGACTCGGACACTCTGGCTGCCATCTTCTGGGATACCTGAGTGAGCCAGAGACAAAGTTAGATGGCATCTCTAAAGCTGCAGGGGATCCCCGCTCCTCCTGCTGCCTCCCCAACTCACCTCCAAGGCTCCTCTCTCTTCAGCTGCTCCCAAGACCGCCCCTGCAAATGAAAGGGGCAAACGCTCAAACACTCAGCTCTCCAACATTTAGGAATTGCTCACAACGAAAGCCAAAAACCTCCAAACCCCGGACACTCTTTGCCACTCTACCTAGCCGGGACTCTACACACCCCAGCAGGGCATCGCAAGACCATCCTGCTCACAGACTGCACAGCCATCGGCTCGACTCTCTAAGGGAACTGACATGCTGACCTGAGACTCGGAGCCAGATTCCATCTCGCCACTGATGCACGGAGCAGGGCAGAGCAGGTCCAGGCTGACCCCGAGTGAGACACCACACACACCACGTGACACAAAACGGGGACCAGACAAAGGACGGGACACAGACCGCAACTGCTCTGCCCGGCACACGTGAATCCAAGGCTCAAAAGTAAGCCCTTCCTTGCAGGCGCCCAAATAGCCTGTCACAGGATACGCCTTGCACCGGACTCATTTCAAAAATCCCTCCAGGCGAGGCACACACTTGCACCGACTCCCAACCCCTCTCTGGGCCTTTGCCCGGCACTTATCTTTCCGAGAGCCGGGGATGCGAAGCCATCTTTCATGCACAGGAGGGGCACCTGGCTGGCTCAGAGGTCCTCCCATCGTCAGACTACCGGCAGTCAACTGCGAGAAAGAAAACCAGACACCGTATCTCAGTAGTGTGGCACGTGGGCCCAGACCCCATGAGCCCTCGACTCACTCTCCACCAGGCAGGTCCTCGGGTCGCTGGCTCTCACCGGACTCGGACACTCTGGCTGCCATCTTCTGGGATACCTGAGTGAGCCAGAGACAAAGTTAGATGGCATCTCTAAAGCTGCAGGGGATCCCCGCTCCTCCTGCTGCCTCCCCAACTCACCTCCAAGGCTCCTCTCTCTTCAGCTGCTCCCAAGACCGCCCCTGCAAATGAAAGGGGCAAACGCTCAAACACTCAGCTCTCCAACATTTAGGAATTGCTCACAACGAAAGCCAAAAACCTCCAAACCCCGGACACTCTTTGCCACTCTACCTAGCCGGGACTCTACACACCCCAGCAGGGCATCGCAAGACCATCCTGCTCACAGACTGCACAGCCATCGGCTCGACTCTCTAAGGGAACTGACATGCTGACCTGAGACTCGGAGCCAGATTCCATCTCCCCACTGATGCACGGAGCAGGGCAGAGCAGGTCCAGGCTGACCCCGAGTGAGACACCACACACACCACGTGACACAAAACGGGGACCAGACAAAGGACGGGACACAGACCGCAACTGCTCTGCCCGGCACACGTGAATCCAAGGATCAAAAGTAAGCCCTTCCTTGCAGGCGCCCAAATAGCCTGTCACAGGATACGCCTTGCACCGGACTCATTTCAAAAATCCCTCCAGGCGAGGCACACACTTGCACCGACTCCCAACCCCTCTCTGGGCCTTTGCCCGGCACTTATCTTTCCGAGAGCCGGGGAGGCGAAGCCATCTTTCATGCACAGGAGGGGCACCTGGGCTGGCTCAGATGTTCCTGCCATTGTCAGACTACTGGCAGTCAACTGCGAGAAAGAAAACCAGACACCGTATCTCAGTAGTGTGGCACGTGGGCCCAGACCCCAAGAGCCCGCGACTCACTCTCAACCAGGCAGGCCCTCGGGTCGCTGGCTCTCACCGGACTCGGACACTCTGGCTGCCATCTTCTGGGATACCTGAGTGAGCCAGAGACAAAATTAGATGGCATCTCTAAAGCTGCAGGGGATCCCCGCTCCTCCTGCTGCCTCCCCAACTCACCTCCAAGGCTCCTCTCTCTTCAGCTGCTCCCAAGACCGCCCCTGCAAATGAAATGGACAAACGCTCAAACACTCAGCTCTCCAACATTTAGGAATTGCTCACAACGAAAGCCAAAAACCTCCAAACCCCGGACACTCTTTGCTACTCTACCTAGCCGGGACTCTACACACCCCAGCAGGGCATCGCAAGACCATCCTGCTCACAGACTGCACAGCCATCGGCTCGACTCTCTAAGGGAACTGACATGCTGACCTGAGACTCGGAGCCAGATTCCATCTAGCCACTGATGCACGGAGCAGGGCAGAGCAGGTCCAGGCTGACCCCGAGTGAGACACCACACACACCACGTGACACAAAACGGGGACCAGACAAAGGACGGGACACAGACCGCAACTGCTCTGCCCGGCACACGTGAATCCAAGGATCAAAAGTAAGCCCTTCCTTGCAGGCGCCCAAATAGCCTGTCACAGGATACGCCTTGCACCGGACTCATTTCAAAAATCCCTCCAGGCGAGGCACACACTTGCACCGATTCCCAACCCCTCTCTGGGGCTTTGCCCGGCACTTATCTTTCCGAGAGCCGGGGAGGCGAAGCCATCTTTGATGCACAGGAGGGGCACCTGGGCTGGCTCAGAGGTTCCTCCCATCGTCAGACTACTGGCAGTCAACTGCGAGAAAGAAAACCAGACACCGTATCTCAGTAGTGTGGCACGTGGCCCCAGACCCCATGAGCCCTCGACTCACTCTCCACCAGGCAGGTCCTCGGGTCGCTGGCTCTCACCGGACTCGGACACTCTGGCTGCCATCTTCTGGGATACCTGAGTGAGCCAGAGACAAAGTTAGATGGCATCTCTAAAGCTGCAGGGGATCCCCGCTCCTCCTGCTGCCTCCCCAACTCACCTCCAATGCTCATCTGCTCCCACATGTTAGCCAGATGGCACCTGCAATCGAACAAGCTCAATGCTTCATTGCTGATCCTTTTAATACTCGGAGATTACCTACAAGGACAGCTCAAGGGAACCAATCCGTGTGTTCATCACGTCATTTTGAGTTGGCTTCAGCCCTACGAGGCTGCGTACGTCTCCTGCAATAAAAACCCAACGGAAATCTCTTTGCTGACATACTGTCCAAGAGTATGCTGGTCCATGGTAGTTTCTGTCTGACACCCATTGACCGTGACCTCTTACAGGCAGGGTCCCTGTCACGCTGGACTGTACGTTAGAAGTCGGTGCACTGCCTGTAGAACAAAAAACCAAGTATTTATGCAGATTCACCACAAGTACCCTGCCGACAAAAGAGCATCTAGTTGTGTCCTGCAGTCACTGCTCACCGTCCTCACCGGGCTCAGCTTCCCTCTGGTGCCTATCGGCTGCTGGGCCAAGGGCTCCGCATCTTAAAAAAACCCCAAAACCACAAAACTAAGCCACCAAACCATCCAAATGATCAAGTAAACCTAGAGCCAAAAGTCATGTCTTGGCTCTGACCTCACATGAGAAGCCACCTTTTGACTGTGCTCCTCCGGCCTCTTCTTTTTATCTCTGCTTTACATCCAGTCCCTCTGACACTGCAAAGAAATGAGTTACGAAAGTCAGCCATATAAATGGAGGGACCTTAACTGCTGTGCAATACTAATTTCTCTTTAGACAAGCCATCTGGGGTCCAAAGACAACCTGCACAAACTAACACTGACCGACTTAAAGGCCCTGCCATACCACTCCAGAAAAGCTCGCTCTCGTGACTGCACACATGCTGCAGGTAGGGGCTGCCTCCAAGAGGATCGGAGAACTGCTGCCCTGAGTGGCTAAGCCTATCACAGGTTACCTGTCAAGACTCCTTCCTACTCCACCTATCCTCAAGTCTACACTGCAGGGCAGAGCAGTTCCAGGCCAAACACAAACTCCAGTGACACATTTCTGGACAAGTGCTGTGGTGGAACAACTGTGAATTGTGATTGTGAATTGTAAGACACAAAACACAGACTGGACAAAGGACACGACACAGACCTGAACGACTCTGCCCTGCACATCCTACTCCAGTGATGGAAAGTAAACTGCTCCTCCTATGTGTGCCAAGGGCCTCTTACGGCAGACCATTTCCCCTATGCTAATTTGAAAATTCCTCCCTCCTAACCATAAAACTGGACCCAGCTCTCATCCCCTCTCCAGGTGATAGTCCTCCACTTATCTTTCCCATAGTCGGGGATGTGAATCCATCTTCAATGCGAAGGAAGGACCCCCGGCTGGTTCAGAGGGTCCTGTGATCCCTGACTCGGTCAGCTGCGAGAAAGAAAAGCAAAACTGAGACGAGTTTGGCAGCACATGGGCAATAACCCCGCAATTGGCTAGTCCCCGTCCCCTAAGCTGTGAGGTTCTCGGGCCACTGGCTCCGACCCCAGTCGGAGGCTGCTGCCGTCACCGTGTGCCGTACCTGGGCGCGTGAGGAAAAAAAGTTACGTGGTGCTTCGGAAACACCCAGCACCTCCTCACTATCTCCCCGACTCAACCTGAATGCTCCTCCATTGCCAAAAGCAGGCTGGATAGCACCTGCAACTATAAGAGATTGAGACTTAACTGATGACCCTCGTAGTACTAGGAGATTACTCACACAGACAGCTGTAGACCATCAAACCTAATTGGCAGGTGGCTCCGGCCCTCTGAGGCTGCACACGCTCTCTGTAAAGTACAAAAACCAAAAGCAAATGTACATACTGAGATACTGCCTGAAAGGATGGCTTTCCTGGGGTAGCTCCTACCTACCTCTCCTCCACAGTGACCTCTTACTGACAAGGTCCCTGAAGCATTGGACTGTCTGTTAGAAGGTGGCAGAACCCCTGGAAAACACAACAAACAAAGCATGTGCACAGATTCACCACAACACCTGTAGAAGACCATCTAGTTCTGTCCTGGAGTCAATGCTCACCTTGCTCACAGGTACTCACCTGGATCACCTCCCCTCCGGTGCCTAGAGCCTCCTGGGGCCAGGGGTCTGCATCTGAAAACAAAGAAAAAACAAACCCAAACAACAAAATCCTTAACACAGCGAGTAAACGTGGAGCCAAAAGCCACGTCTTTGTGCTGATGTCAGGTGACCACCCACCTTCTCGCTCTGCTCCTCTGGCCTCTGTTCTGTTCAACTCTGCTTTACACCCTGTCTCTCTGACACGGTAAAGAAACCCTAACTAAAGTAACCCAGATAAATGGGGAGAGCTCAAAGAGTCTCCCTTCTCTTTTGGCAAACCACCCAGGGTCACTGCCTGCAGCCAAAGACTGCAGCTGTAATCGCGCAGAATATCTGGGTGAAGGAGCAGAAAACTTAAGTGGCACATCTGAAAAGTCAGTGGATGCCTTCACAGGCATTTAGGGGGCTCCTGGACACTGCTTTCCACCTGTACTACCTTCAAAACACTCCTGGCAATTCCTAAGCTGACACCCGAGCCCTCACTCCATCTCTGGGCTGTAACCCCCCACTACCTACTTGCAAACCTGGGTGTCTGAAACCATTTTCAATACAGAGCAACTTCACCTCAGGATAGGATAACACTTGTGAAAAAATGCCAAGCTACAGTTGAGATGATCAGGAGATCTCAAAAGATACAAAGCTCCTAAGAAAAAGAAAACAAGATAATAAATTACAAAAGCAGCTTACCAACACAGGACACAAAATAAATAAATTTAAAAACCTTGCATTTGAGTGTAATCCTCTTCATTACCATATATAGCTCTGTTTCTTTGGATGCCAAAGCTGATGCTTCAATAAAGCAAGAACAGCTTGAGAAATCCCATTCATTGAAAGAAAGGGAGAGCTCTTATCCCATTGAAGCCCAGCTGCTGAATGACCTCCTTGGGCAAAGGCTGGGGTTAATATACCCCTGGCCACACCCACATACCTTCCCATGAGGCTCGAGGGAAAGGGAGGAGCCAAATGCCACAAAGTATAAAAGCTCTGGGAGGAGTAGCACTGAGTTTTCCATGTTCAGGAGAAGTAAAGGCCCTGATGCAGGAAAACACTGCTAATGAGGATAAATACACCATCTCTCTTTCTGCAGCTATACCCACTGAAACAGCAGAGACCAGGTAAGAAACTGAACTTTTCTGTTGGACAGAGGAAGAACAAGATAAACAACCTAAAAATGCAGACAAAAAATTAACTTATCAAAGAAGATGAAAGGTTACGGTGGTGGGTCACCCGGACATTCCACAGGCAGCAAGAGTTTCTGGTCCTAGCATCTTTTCTCTGAGAAAAAGCTTTAGCTGTGTTCAATCTGGGGGCTGATATGGCAAATTTCACTGCAGGGCTCCTGGAAATGAACAAGAACCCTTTTCCTGGGGGAAAGCAAGCCCTCACCCTAATGGTCTCGGAGGTGAAGAGAAATCCGGGCACTACATAGGCAGCAAGAGCTTCTGACCCTAGCAGCTTTTCTCTGACAAAAAGCTTCAGTTGTGTTCAACCTGGGGACTGACATGGCCAATTTCCCTGCAAGGCTCCTGAAAGTGAATGAGGACCCTTTTCCCCTTTGATAATAAAGTAATTAACTTTTCCACCACACCTTAATTAGCTACCAATTAACTAATTCTCCTTTTACAAGGCATGCTAATTATTCACTAATGACCTAATTCAGTAATTTATTTCTTGCACTGCACCCTAATGGGTTACTAATTAATTAGTTTCACAGGCAGCAAGATTTTTCTGTCCGGTTACCTTTGGTTTCGGAGAAATCTTCATCCATGTTCACTTTGGAGAGGAGGATCAGGTATTTGAGGCAGGACTCTTGCAAGCAACAGACAGCCGTATCCCCAAGGAAACAAAGCCCTGACCCTCAGGGTTTCAGGTGCAGATAGTGTGAAACTCCATAGGCAACAAGAGTTTTCTGTCCTGGCACCTTTTTTCTGAGAGAAAACTTTGTCCATGTTCAGTTTTGGGAGACGGAGTGGCAATTTCACTGCAAGGCTCTTGCAAATGAATTACAGCCCTTTTCCCCAGGAAAGACAGCTTGTAGCCTTAAAATTTTAGAGGCAGTTGGTGGGCCAGGCTGGACACTCCATGAGCAGCAAAGTTCCCTGTGGTGGCACCTTTGGTCCAAGAGGAATACTCATTCATGTTCAATTTCAGGACTCAGACTGGAATTTTCAGAGCAGGAAAACCAGGAAAGAACCAGGGAAAGAATCCTCAGGAAGGAAATCCCTTACCCTCACGGTCTCAGGCGCAGGTGGTGCGACACTTCATGGGTGGCAACAGCTTTCTGTGGTAGAACCTTTTGTCTGGGATGAATCTTTGTTGGCATTCAGTAGAGGGAGTCAGACTTCACTTTCAGGGGAGGGCTCTGAAAAGCAAAAACCAGACCTTTCCCACAGGAGAGAAAGCCTGTAAACTTGGGGATTCAGGTGCAGCTGATGGACCAGCCTGGGCACTCCATGGGCAACAAGATGTTTGTGTGGTGGCACCTTTTGCCTGGGAGGAATCTTCATCCCTTTTGAATTTTGGCAAGTCGGTCCAGCTATCTTGGCACCAGCCTCCTGCAAGCGAATTACAGACCATTTCCCCATGAAAGGCAACATGTAGCCTCAGACTCTCAGGTGTACTACATGAGACACCCAGGGCACTCCATGGGAAGCCACAGATGTCTGTCCTGGCATCTTTTGTCTCAGAGTTATGTTCACCTGCTTTCACTTTTGAGAGTTGCACCATGATTATCACCACAAGTCTCTGGAAACCAAATAATAGCCCTTTCCCCCAGATAATAAAGCCCTTAATCTCAGGGCTGCACATGCAGGTGGTGTGGCACTCCCTGTGCAGGAAGATCTTTCTGTCCTGTCACCATTTGTTTGGGAGGAATCCTCATCTGAGTTCATTTTAAGAAGTCAAACCATCTTTCTCGGTTCAGGACACCTGTAAGTGAACAAGAGCCTGATTCCCCAGGAAAGAAAGCCCTTACCCTCAGGGCCTCAGGGGTAGCTGCTATGAAACTCCATGGGAAACAAGAGCTCTCTGTCCTGGAACCTTTTGTCTGGGAGGAATCTTCATCCTTATGCAATTTTGGGAGTAAAGACTGACAGTTTCAGCACAGGATTAAAAACACGATCAACAGCCCTTATTCCCAGGAAAGAAAGCCTGGAACCTTTGGCTGTTAGGTGCATTTGGTGGGCCAGTTTGGGCACTCGATGGGCAGCAACATCTCTCTGTCCTGGCATCTTTTGTCTTGCAGGAATCTTGGCCTGTATGGAATATTGGGAGTCAGACTGGCAGTTTCAGCACAGGATTTCTAAAAATGAACAACAGCCCTTTTACACAGGAAACAAAGCACTGACCATTTTAACTTCAGGTGCAGTTGGTAGGCCAGCCTGGGCACTCCTTAGGCAGCAAGAGCTTTCTGGTGTGCTACCTTTTGTCTGGGAGGAATCCTCATCCGTATTCAATTTTGGGAGCTGGACTGCCCCTTTTGGCTCGAGTCCTGCAAGGTCACATCAACCCTTTTCCCCTGGAAGGAAAGCCCTTACCTTCTTGGTTTCAGGTGCAGTTGGTGGGCCGGCCTGGACACTCGCTGGGCAGCAAGAGCTTTGTGTGGTGTCACCTTTGATCTGGGAGGAATCTTCGTCCGTATGGAATTTTGGGAGCTGGACTGCCCATTTCGGCAGTAGGATTGCTGCAAGGTAACAACAGCCCTTATGGCCAGGACAGAAAGCCTGAAACCTTTGGGTTTCAGGTGCAGTTGGTGGGCCAGCCTAGGCACTCCATGGGCAGCAAGAGCTTTCTGTGGTGGCACCTTTTATCTTGGTGGAATCCTCCTCCGTATTCAATTCTGGGAGTCGGACTGGCAATTGCAGCGCAGGACCCTTCACGTGAACTACAGCCCTTTTCCCCAAGAAAAAAGGTCCTTACCTTTGGGGTCTCAGGTGCAGTTGGTGGGCCAGCCAGGGCAGTCCATGGCCAGCAAGAGCTCTCTGTGCTGGCACCTTTTGTCTGGGAGGAATCCTCGTCTGTATTCAATTCTGGGACTTGGACTGGTAATTTCAGGGCAGGACTCCTGCAAGCGAACAGCCCTTTCTCCCAGGCAAGAAAGTGCTTACCCTCAGGGTCTCAGGTGCAGTTGGTGGGCTAGCCTAGGCACTAGCCTAGGTGGGCAGCAACATCTCTCTGTCCTGGCACCTTTTGTCTTGCAACAATCTGCATCCGGATGCAATTTTGGGAGTCGGACTGCCAGTTTCAGCGCAGGATTCCTAACAACAGCCCTTTTCCACAGCAAAGCGAGCACCGACCCTTTTAATTTCAGGTGCCGGTGGTGGGCCAGCCTGGGCACTCCTTAGGCAGCAAGAGCTTTCTGGTGTGCTACCTTTTGTCTGGGAGGAATCCTCATCCGTATTCAATTTTGGGAGCTGGACTGCCCCTTTCGGCTCGAGGAGTCCTGCAGGGTCACATCAACCCTTTTCCCCTGGAAGGAAAGCCCTTACCTTCTTGGTTTCAGGTGCAGTTGGTGGGCCGGCCTGGACACTCGCTGGGCAGCAAGAGCTTTGTGTGGTGTCACCTTTGATCTGGGAGGAATCTTCGTCCGTATGGAATTTTGGGAGCTGGACTGCCCATTTCGGCAGTAGGATTGCTGCAAGGTAACAACAGCCCTTATGGCCAGGGCAGAAAGCCTGAAACCTTTGGGTTTCAGGTGCAGTTGGTGGGCCAGCCTAGGCACTCCATGGGCAGCAAGAGCTCTCTGTGCTGGCACCTTTTGTCTGGGAGGAATCCTCGTCTATATTCAATTCTGGGACTTGGACTGGCAATTTCAGTGCAGGACTCCTGCAAGCGAACAACAGCCCTTTCTCCCAGGCAAGAAAGTGCTTACCCTCAGGGTCTCAGGTGCAGTTGGTGGGCCAGCCTAGGCACTCCATGGGCAGCAAGAGCTTTCTGTGGTGGCACCTTTTATCTTGGTGGAATCCTCCTCTGTATTCAATTCTGGGAGTCGGACTGGCGATTGCAGCGCAGGACTCCTGCACGTGAACTACAGCCCTTTTCCCCAAGAAAAAAGGTCCTTACCTTTGGGGTCTCAGGTGCAGTTGGTGGGCCAGCCAGGGCAGTCCATGGGCAGCAAGAGCTCTCTGTGGTGGCACCTTTGGTCTGGGAGGAATCTTCGTCCGTATGCCATGTTGAGACTTGGACTGGCACTTTCAGGACAGGGCTGAAAAAAACAACAACAGCCATTATCCCGACGAAACAAACCCTGGAACCTCTGGCTTTCAGGTGCAGTTGGTGGGCCAGCCTGGGCAGTCCATGGACAGCAAGAGCTCTCTGTGCTGGCACCTTTTGTCTGGGAGGAATCCTCGTCTGTATTCAATTCTGAGACTTGGACTGGCAATTTCAGTGCAGGACTCCTGCAAGCGAACAACAGCCCTTTCTCCCAGGCAAGAAAGTGCTTACCCTCAGGGTCTCAGGTGCAGTTGGTGGGCCAGCCAGGGCAGTCCATGGGCAGCAAGAGCTCTCTGTGCTGGCACCTTTTGTCTGGGAGGAATCCTCGTCTGTATTCAATTCTGGGACTTGGACTGGCAATTTCAGTGCAGGACTCCTGCAGGCGAACAACAGCCCTTTCTCCCAGGCAAGAAAGTGCTTACCCTCAGGGTCTCAGGTGCAGTTGGTGGGCCAGCCAGGGCAGTCCATGGCCAGCAAGAGCTTTCTGTGGTGGCACCTTTTATCTTGGTGGAATCCTCATCCGTATTCAATTCTGGGAGTCGGACTGGCGATTGCAGCGCAGGACTCCTGCACGTGAACTACAGCCCTTTTCCCCAAGAAAAAAGGTCCTTACCTTAGGGGTCTCAGGTGCAGTTGCTGAGCCAGCCAGGGCAGTCCATGGGCAGCAAGAGCTCTCTGTGCTGGCACCTTTTGTCTGGGAGGAATCCTCGTCTGTATTCAATTCTGAGACTTGGACTGGCAATTTCAGGGCAGGACTCCTGCAAGCGAACAACAGCCCTTTCTCCCAGGCAAGAAAGTGCTTACCCTCAGGGTCTCAGGTGCAGTTGGTGGGCCAGCCAGGGCAGTCCATGGGCAGCAAGAGCTCTCTGTGCTGGCACCTTTTGTCTGGGAGGAATCCTCGTCTGTATTCAATTCTGGGACTTGGACTGGCAATTTCAGGGCAGGACTCCTGCAAGCGAACAACAGCCCTTTCTCCCAGGCAAGAAAGTGCTTACCCTCAGGGTCTCAGGTGCAGTTGGTGGGCTAGCCTAGGCGCTAGCCTAGGTGGGCAGCAACATCTCTCTGTCCTGGCACCTTTTGTCTTGCAACAATCTGCATCCGGATGCAATTTTGGGAGTCGGACTGCCAGTTTCAGCGCAGGATTCCTAACAACAGCCCTTTTCCACAGCAAAGCGAGCACCGACCCTTTTAATTTCAGGTGCGGTGGTGGGCCAGCCTGGGCACTCCTTAAGCAGCAAGAGCTTCCTGGTGTGCTACCTTTTGTCTGGGAGGAATCCTCATCCGTATTCAATTTAGGGAGCTGGACTGCCCCTTTTGGCTCGAGGAGTCCTGCAAGGTAAACATCAAGCCTTTTCCCCTGGAAGGAAAGCCCTTGGTTTCAGGTGCAGTTCTTGGGCCGGCCTAAAAATCTTAAAATCAGGAGAAGACCCTAAGAGAATAAAAATAAGGAGAGTAGCCTAAAAAAATAAAATCAGGAGGAGAGCCTAAATAAATTAAAATCAGGAGAAGAGCCTAAAAAAATTAAAATCAGGACAGGAGCCTACAAAAATTAAAATCAGGACAGGAGCCTACAAAAACTAGAATCATGAGAGGAGCCTAAAAAAATTAATATCAGGAGAGGAGCCTAAAAAAATTAAAACCAGCAGAGGAGCCTAAAAAAATTAAAAGCAGGAGAGGAGCCTAAGAGAATAAAAATCAGGAGAGGAGACTAAAAATCTAAAAATCAGGAGAGGGGCCTATAAAAATTAATATCAGGAGAGGAGCCTAAAAAAACAAAAATCAGGAGAGGAGCCTAAAAAAACAAAAATCAGGAGAGGAGCCTAAAAAAACAAAAATCAGGAGAGGAGCCTAAAAAAATTAAAATCAGGAGAGGAGCCTAAAAAAATTGAAATCAGGAGAGGAGCCAAAAAATCTAAAAATCAGGAGAGGAGCCAAAAAAAATTAAAACCAGCAGAAGAGCCTAAAAAAATAAAAATCAGGACAGGAGCCCAAAAAAATTTTAAATCAGGAAAGGAGCCTAAAAATCTTAAAATCAGGAGAAGAGCCTAAGAGAATAAAAATCAAGAGAGCAGCCTAAAAAAATTAAAATCAGGAGAGGACACTAAACAAATTAAAATCAGGAAAGGAGTCTAAAAAAATTAAAACCAAGAGAGGAGCCTAAAAATCTTAAAATCAGGAGAGGGGCCTAATAAAATATAATCAGGAGAGGAGCCTAAAAAAATTGAAATCAGGAAAGGAGCCTAAAAAATTAAAATCAGGAGAGGAGTATAAAAATCTAAAAATCAGGAGGTGAGCCTAAAAATCTAAAAATCAGGACAGGAGCCTAAAAAAAACCAAAATCAGGAGAGGAGCCTAAAAAAAACCAAAATCAGGAGAGGAGCCTAAAAAAATTAAAATAAGGAGAGGAGTATAAAAATCTTAAAATCAGGAGAGGAGCGTAAGAAAATTAAAATTAGGAGAGGAGCCTAAAAAAATTAAAATCAGGAGTAGAGTCTAAAAAAATTAAAATCAGGAGAGGAGCCTAAAAAAATTATCATCAGGAGAGGAGCCTGGAAAAACTAAAATCAGGAGAGGAGCCTAAAAATCTGAAAATCAGGAGAGGAGCCTAAAAATCTTAAAATCAGGAGAGGAGCCTAAAATCCTAAAAATCAGGAGAGGAGACTAAAAAAAGTAAAATCAGGAGAGGAGCCAAGAAAATTTTAAATCAGAAAATGAGCCTAAAAATCTTAAAATCAGGAGAAGAGCCTAAGAGAATAAAAATAAGGAGAGCAGCCTAAAAAAATTAAAATCTGGAGAGGAGCCTAAAAAAATTAAAATCAGGAGAGGAGCCAAAAAAAATTAAAATCAGGAGAGAAGTATAAAAATCTTAAAATCAGGAGACGAGCCTAAAAATCTAAAAATCAGGAGAGTAGCCTAAAAAAAACCAAAATCAGGAGAGGAGCCTAAAAAAATTAAAATCAGGAGAGCAGCCCAAATAAATTAAAATCAAGAGAGGAGCCCAAAAAAATTAAAATCAGGAGAGGAGTCTAAAAAAATTAAAATCAGGAGAAGAGCCTAAAAAAATTGAAATCAGGACAGGAGCCTACAAAAATTAAAATCAGGAGAGGAGCCTAAAAAAATTAATATCAGGAGAGGAGCCTAAAAAAATTAATATCAGGAGAGGAGCCTAAAAAAATTAATATCAGGAGAGGAGCCTAAAAAAATTAAAACCAGCAGAGGAGCCTAAAAAAATTAAAAGCAGGAGAGGAGCCTAAGAGAATAAAAATCAGGACAGGAGACTAAAAATCTAAAAATCAGGAGAGGAGCCTAAAAAAATTAATATCAGGAGAGAAACCTAAAAATATTAAAATCAGGAGAGGAGCCTAAAAAAATTGAAATCAGGAGAGGAGCCTAAAAATCTAAAAATCAGGAGAGGAGCCAAAAAAAATTAAAACAAGCAGAGGAGCCTAAAAAAATAAAAATCAGGACAGGAGCCCAAAAATTTTAAATCAGGAAAAGAGCCTAAAAATCTTAAAATCAGGAGAAGAGCCTAAGAGAATAAAAATCAAGAGAGCAGCCTAAAAAAATTAAAATCAGGAGAGGAGCCTAAAATAATCAAAATCAGACGAGGAGCTTAAAAAAATTAAAATAAGGAGAGCAGCCTAAAAAAATTAAAATCAGGAGAGGAGCCTAAAAAAATTAAAATCAGGAGAAGAGCTTAAATAATTAAAATCAGGAGACGAGCCTAAGAGAATAAAAATCAGGAGATCAGCCTAAAAAAATTAAAATCAGGAGAGGACACTAAACAAATTAATATCAGGAGAGGAGTCTAAAAAAATTGAAACCAGGAGAGGAGTATAAAAATCTTAAAACCAGGAGAAGAGCACAAAAGTCTAAAAATCAGGAAAGGAGCCTAAGAAAAAAACAAAAATCAGGAGAGGAGCCTAAAAAAATTAATATCAGGAGAGGAACCTAAAAAAATTAAAATCAGGAGAGGAGCCAAAAAAATTTTAAATCAGGAAATGAGCCTAAAAATGTTAAAATCAGGAGAAGAGCCTAAGAGAATAAAAATAAGGAGAGCTGCCTAAAAAAATTAAAATCAGGAGAGGAGCCTAAAAAAAACAAAAATCAGGAGACGAGCCTAATAAAATTAAAATCAGGAGAGGAGTGTAAAAATCTTAAAATCAGGAGACGAGCCTAAGAAAATTAAAATCAGGAGAGCAGCCCAAATAAATTAAAATCAGAAGAGGAGCACAAAAAAATTAAAATCAGGAGAGGAGTCTAAAAAAATTAAAATCAGGAGACGAGCCTAAGAAAATTAAAATCAGGAGAAGAGCATAAAAAAATTAAAATCAGGACAGGAGCTTACAAAAATTAAAATCAGGAGAGGAGCCTACAAAAACTAGAATCATGAGAGGAGCCTAAAAAAATTAATATCAGGAGAGGAGCCTAAAAAAATTAAAACCAGTAGAGGAGCCTAAAAAAATTAAAAGCAGGAGAGGAGCCAAAGAGAATAAAAATCAGGAGAGGAGACTAAAAATCTAAAAATCAGGAGAGGAGCCTAAAAGAATTAATATCAGGAGAGGAGCCTAAAAAAATTAAAATCAGGAGAAGAGTCTAAACAAATTAAAATCAGGAGAGGAGCCTAAAAAAATTAAAATCAGGAGAGGAGCATAAAAATCTTAAAATCAGGAGACGAGCCTAAAAATCTAAAAATCAGGAGAGGAGCCTAAAAAAACAAAAATCAGGAGAGGAGCCTAAAAAAATTAAAATCAGGAGAGGAGCCTAAAAAAATTAAAATCAGGACAGGAGCCTAAAAAAATTAAATTCAGGAGAGGAGCCTAAAAGAATAAAAATCAGGAGAGGAGCCTAAAAAAATTAAAATCAGGAGAAGAGCCTAAAAAAATTAAAATCAGGACAGGAGCCTACAAAAACTAGAATCATGAGAGGAGCCTAAAAAAATTAATATCAGGAGAGGAAACTAAAAAAACTAGAATCAGGAGAGGAGCATAAAAAAACAAAAATCAGGAGAGGAGCCTAAAAAAATTAAAATCAGGAGAGGAGCCTAAAAATCTAAAAATCAGGAGAGGAACCTAAAAAAAATAAAACCAGCAGAGGAGCCTAAAAAAATAAAAATCAGGACAAGAGCCCAGAAAAATTTTAAATCAGGAAAGGAGCCTAAAAATATTAAAATCAGGAGAAGAGCCTAAGAGAATAAAAATCAAGAGAGCTGCCAAAAAAAATTCAAATCAGGAGAACAGACTAAACAAATTAAAATCAGGAGAGGAGTCTAAAAAAATTAAAACCAGGAGAGGAGGACAAAAAAATTAAAATCAGGAGAGGAGCCTAAAAAAATTAAAATCAGGAGAGGAGCCTAAAATAATTAAAATCAGGAGAAGAGCCTAAGAGAATAAAAAAAAGGAGAGGAGACTAAAAATTTAAAAATCAGGAAAGGAGCCTAAAAAAATTAAAATCTGGAGAGGAGCCCAAAAAAAATTAAAATCAGGAGAGGAGCCTAAAAAAATTAAAACCAGGAGAGGAGCCCAAAAAAATTTTAAATCAGGAAAGGTGCCTAAAAAAATTAAAATCAGGAGAGGAGCCTAAAAATCTAAAAATGAGGAGACGGGCCTAATAAAATGAAAACAGGAGAAGAGTCTAAAATGCTAAAATCAGGAGAGGAGCCTAAAAATCTTAAAATCAGGACAGGAGCCTACAAAAACTAGAATCATGAGAGGAGCCTAAAAAAATTAATATCAGGAGAGGAGCCTAAAAAAATTAATATCAGGAGAGGAGCCTAAAAAAATTAATATCAGGAGAGGAGCCTAAAAAAATTAATATCAGGAGAGGAGCCTAAAAAAATTAATATCAGGAGAGGAGCCTAAAAAAATTAATATCAGGAGAGGAGCCTAAAAAAATTAAAACCAGCAGAGGAGCCTAAAAAAATTAAAATCAGGAGAGGAGCCTAAGAGAATAAAAATCAGGACAGGAGACTAAAAATCTAAAAATCAGGAGAGGAGCCTAAAAAAATTAATATCAGGAGAGAAACCTAAAAATATTAAAATAAGGAGAGGAGCCTAAAAATATTAAAATCAGGAGACGAGCCTAAGAGAATAAAAATCAGGAGAGGAGCCAAAAAAAATTAAAACCAGCAGAGGAACCTAAAAAAATAAAAATCAGGACAGGAGCCCAAAAAAATTTTAAATCAGGAAAAGAGCCTAAAAATCTTAAAATCAGGAGAAGAGCCTAAGAGAATAAAAATCAAGAGAGCAGCCTAAAAAAATTAAAATCAGGAGAGGAGCCTAAAAAAATTAAAATCAGGAGAGGAGCCTAAAAATATTAAAATCAGGAGACGAGCCTAAGAGAATAAAAATCAAGAGAGCAGCCTAAAAAAATTAAAATCAGGAGAGGACACTAAACAAATTAAAATCAGGAGAGGAGTCTAAAAAAATTGAAACCAGGAGAGGAGTATAAAAATCTTAAAACCAGGAGAAGAGCATAAAAGTCTAAAAATCAGGAAAGGAGCCTAAAAAAAACAAAAATCAGGAGAGGAGCCTAAAAAAATTAATATCAGGGGAGGAACCTAAAAAAATTAAAATCAGGAGAGGAGCCTTAAAAAATTATAATCAGGAGAGGAGCCTGAAAAAACTAAAATCAGGAGAGCAGCCTAAAAATCTGAAAATCAGGAGCGGAGCCTAAAAATCTTAAAATCAGGAGACGAGCCTGAAATCCTAAAAATCAGGAGAGGAGCCTAAAAAAATTAAAATCAGGAGAGGAGCCCAAAAATTTTTAAATCAGGAAATGAGCCTAAAAATCTTAAAATCAGGAGAAGAGCCTAAGAGAATAAAAATAAGGAGAGGAGCCTAAAAAAATTAAAATCAGGAGAGGAGCCTAAAAACATTAAAATCAGGAGAGGAGCCTAAAAAAATTAAAATCAGGAGAGGAGCCTAAACAAATTAAAATCAGGAGAGGAGCCTAAAAAAATTAAAATCAGGAGAGGAGCCTACAAAAATTAAAATCAGGACAGGAGCCTACAAAAATTAAAATCAGGACAGGAGCCTACAAAAATTAAAATCAGGACAGGAGCCTACAAAAATTAAAATCAGGACAGGAGCCTAAATAAATTAAAATCCGGAGAGGAGCCTAAAAAAATTAAAATCAGGAGAGAAGCCAAATATCTAAAAATCAGGAGAGGAGCCTAAAAGAATAAAAATCAGGAGAGGAGCCTAAAAAAATTAAAATCAGGAGAGAAGCCAAATATCTAAAAATCAGGAGAGGAGCCTAAAAAAATTAATATCAGGAGAGGAACTTAAAAAAACTAAAATCAGGAGAGGAGCCAAAAAAAATTAAAATCCGGAGAGGAGCCTAAGAAAATTAAAATCAGGAGAGAAGACGAATATCTAAAAACCAGGAGAGGAGCCTAAAAAAACTAAAATCAGGAGAGGAGCCTAAAAAAACTAAAATCAGGAGAGGAGCCTAAAAAAATTAAAATCAGGAGAGGAGCCCAAAAAAATTAAAATCCGGAGAAGAGCCTAAGAAAATTAAAATCAGGAGAGAAAATAAATATCTAAAAACCAGGAGAGGAGCCAAAAAAACTAAAATCAGGAGAGGAGCCTAAAAAAATTAAAACCAGGAGAGGAGCCCAAAAAAATTAAAATCAGGAGAGGAGCCTAAAAATATTAAAATCAGGAGAAGAGTCTAAAAAAAATTAAAATTAGGAGAGGAGCCTTAAAAAATTGTAATCAGGAGAGGAGCCTGAAAAAACTAAAATCAGGAGAGGAGCCTAAAAATCTTAAAATCAGGAGACGAGCCTAAGAGAATAAAAATAAGGAGAGTAGCCTAAAAAAATTAAAATCAGGAGAGGAGACTAAACGAATTAAAATCAGGAGAGGAGTCTAAAAAAATTAAAATCAGGAGAGGAGCCTAAGAAAATTAAAATCAGGACAAGAGCCTAAAAAAATTAAAATCAGGACAGGAGCTTACAAAAATTAAAATCAGGAGAGGAGCCTACAAAAACTAGAATCATGAAAGGAGCCTAAAAAAATTAATATCAGGAGAGGAAACTAAAAAAACTAAAATCAGGAGAGGAGCCTAAAAAAAGAAAAATCAGGAGAGGAGCCTAAAAAAATTGAAATCAGGAGAGGAGTCTAAAAAAATAAAACCAGGAGAGGAGTCTAAAAAAATAAAACCAGCAGAGGAGCCTAAAAAAATTAAAACCAGCAGGAGAGGAGCCTAAGAGAATAAAAATCAGGAGAGGAGCCTAAAAATCTAAAAATCAGGAGAGGAGCCTAAAAAAATTAAAACCAGCAGAGGAGCCTAAAAAAATAAAAATCAGGACAGGAGCCCAAAAAAATTTTAAATCAGGATAGGAGCTTAAAAATATTAAAATCAGGAGAAGAGCCTAAGAGAATAAAAATCAAGAGAGCAACCTAAAAAATTTAAATCAGGAGAGGAGCCTAAAAATCTTAAAATCAGGAGAAGAGCATAAAAATCTAAAAATCAGGAGAGGAGCCTAAAAATCTAAAAATCAGGAGAGGAGCCTAAAAAAATTAATATCAGGAGAGGAGCCTAAAAAAATTAATATCAGGAGAGGAGCCTAAAAAAATTAATATCAGGAGAGGAGCCTAAAAAAATTAATATCAGGAGAGGAGCCTAAAAAAATTAATATCAGGAGAGGAGCCTAAAAAAATTAATATCAGGAGAGGAGCCTAAAAAAATTAATATCAGGAGAGGAGCCTAAAAAAATTAAAACCAGCAGAGGAGCCTAAAAAAATTAAAATCAGGAGAGGAGCCTAAGAGAATAAAAGTCAGGACAGGAGACTAAAAATCTAAAAATCAGGAGAGGAGCCTAAAAAAATTAATATCAGGAGAGAAACCTAAAAATATTAAAATAAGGAGAGGAGCCTAAAAAAATTGAAATCAGGAGAGGAGACTAAAAATCTAAAAATCAGGAGAGGAGCCAAAAAAAATTAAAACCAGCAGAGGAGCCTAAAAAAATAAAAATCAGGACAGGAGCCCAAAAAAATTTTAAATCAGGAAAAGAGCCTAAAAATATTAAAATCAGGAGAAGACCTAAGAGAATAAAAATCAAGAGAGCAGCCTAAAAAAATTAAAATCAGGAGAGGAGCCTAAAATAATCAAAATCAGACGAGGAGCTTAAAAAAATTAAAATCAGGAGAGCAGCCTAAAAAAATTAAAATCAGGAGAGGAGCCTAAAAAAATTAAAATCAGGAGAGGAGCCTAAAAATATTAAAATCAGGAGACGAGCCTAAGAGAATAAAAATCAGGAGAGGAGCCTAAAAAAATTAAAATCAGGAGAGGACACTAAACAAATTAAAATCAGGAGAGGAGTCTAAAAAAATTGAAACCAGGAGAGGAGTATAAAAATATTAAAACCAGGAGAAGAGCATAAAAATCTAAAAATCAGAAGAGGAGCCTAAAAATCTAAAAATAAGGAGAGGAGCCTAAAAAAATTAATATCAGGAGAGGAGCCTAAAAAAATTAATATCAGGAGAGGAGCCTAAAAAAATTAATATCAGGAGAGGAGCCTAAAAAAATTAATATCAGGAGAGGAGCCTAAAAAAATTAAAATCAGGAGAGGAGCCAAAAAAAATTAAAATCAGGAGAAGAGCCTAAAAAAATTAAAATCAGGACAGGAGCTTACAAAAATTAAAATCAGGAGAGGAGCCTACAAAAACTAGAATCATGAAAGGAGCCTAAAAAAATTAATATCAGGAGAGGAAACTAAAAAAACTAAAATCAGGAGAGGAGCCTAAAAAAAGAAAAATCAGGAGAGGAGCCTAAAAAAATTAAAATAAGGAGAGCAGCCTACAAAAATTAAAATCAGGAGAGGAGCCTAAAAAAATTAAAATCAGGAGAGGAGCCTAAAAATATTAAAATCAGGAGACGAGCCTAAGAGAATTAAAATCAAGAGAGCAGCCTAAAAAAATTAAAATCAGGAGAGGACACTAAACAAATTAAAATGAGGAGAGGAGTCTAAAAAAATTGAAACCAGGAGAGGAGTATAAAAATCTTAAAACCAGGAGAAGAGCATAAAAATCTAAAAATCAGGAGAGGAGCCTAAAAATCTAAAAATCAGGAGAGGAGCCTAAAAAAATTAATATCAGGAGAGGAGCCTAAAAAAATTAAAATCAGGAGAAGAGTCGAAAAAAATTAAAATCAGGAGAGGAGCCTGAAAAAACTAAAATCAGGAGAGGATCCTAAAAATCTGAAAATCAGGAGAGGAGCCTAAAAATCTGAAAATCAGGAGAGGAGCCTAAAAATCTGAAAATCAGGAGAGGAGCCTAAAAATCTTAAAATCAGGAGACGAGCATAAAATCCTAAAAATCAGGGGAGGAGCCTAAAAAAATTAATATCAGGAGAGGAGCCCAAAAAATTTTAAATGAGGAAATGAGCCTAAAAATCTAAAAATCAGGAGAAGGGCCTAAGAGAATAAAAATAAGGAGAGCAGCCTAAAAAAATTAATATCAGGAGAGGAGCCTAAAAAAATTAAAATCAGGAGAGCAGCCTAAAAAAATTAAAATCAGGAGAGGAGTATAAAAAAATTAAAATCAGGACAGGAGCCTAAAAATCTAAAAATCAGGAGAGGAGCCTAAAAAATTAAAATCAGGAGAGGAGCCTAAAAAAATTAAAATCAGGAGAGGAGCCTAAAAAATTAAAATCAGCAGAGGAGCTTAAAAAAATTAAAATCAGGAGAGGAGCCTAAAAAAATTAAAATCAGGAGAGGAGCCTAAAAAAATTAAAATCAGGACAGGAGCCTAAAAAAATTAAAATCAGGAGAGGAGTATAAAAATCTTAAAATCAGGAGACGAGCCTAAAAATCTAAAAATCAGGAGAGGAGCCTAAAAAAAAACAAAAATCAGGAGAGGAGCCTAAAAAAATTAAAATCAGGAGCGGAGCCTAAACAAATTAAAATCAGGACAAGAGTTTACAAAAATTGAAATCAGGACAGGAGCCTACTAAAAATTAGAATCATGAGAGGAGCCTAAAAAAATTATAATCAGGAGAGGAGCCTAAAAATCTTAAAACCAGCAGAGGAGACTAAAAAAATTAAAAGCAGGAGAGGAGCCCAAAAAAATTTTAAATCAGGATAGGAGCCTAAAAAAATTAAAATCAGGAGAAGAGCCTAAGAGAATAAAAATCAAGAGAGCAGCCTAAAAAAATTAAAATCAGGAGAGGACAATAAACAAATTAAAATCAGGAGAGGAGTCTAAAAAAATTAAAATCAGGAGAACAGCCTAAAAAAATTGAAATCAGGACAGGAGCCTAAAAAAATTAAAATCAGGACAGGAGCCTACAAAAACTAGAATCATGAGAAGAGCCAAAAAAAATTAATATCAGGAGAGGAGTCTAAAAGAATTTAAACCAGCATAGGAGCCTAGAAAAATTAAAAGCAGGAGAGGAGCCTAAGAGAATAAAAATCAGGAGAGGAGACTAAAAAACTAAAAATCAGGAGAGGAGCCTAAAAAATTTATATCAGGAGAGGAGCCTAAAAAAATTAATATCAGGAGAGGAGCCTAAAAAAATTAAAATCAGGACAGGAGCCTACAAAAACTAGAATCATGAGAGGAGCCAAAAAAAATTAATATCAGGAGAAGAGTCTAAAAGAATTTAAACCAGCATAGGAGCCTAGAAAAATTAAAAGCAGGAGAGGAGCCTAAGAGAATAAAAATCAGGAGAGGAGACTAAAAAACTAAAAATCAGGAGAGGAGCCTAAAATTTTTATATCAGGAGAGGAGCCTAAAAAAATTAATATCAGGAGAGGAGCCTAAAAAAAACAAAAATCAGGAGAGGAGCCTAAAAAAATTGAAATCAGGAGAGGAGCCTAAAAAAAACAAAAATCAGGAGAGTAGCCAAAAAAAATTAAAACCATGAGAGGAGCCTAAAAAAATAAAACTCTGGACAGGAGCCCAAAAAAATTTTAAATCAGGAAAAGAGCCCAAAAATATTAAAATCAGGAGAAGAGCCTAAAAGAATAAAAATCAAGAGAGCAGCCTAAAAAGATTAAAATCAGGAGAGGACACTAAACAAATTAAAATCAGGAGAGGAGTCTAAAAAAATTGAAACCAGGAGAAGAGCATAAAAATCTAAAAATCAGGAAAGGAGCCTAAAAAAAACCAAAAACCAGGAGAGGAGCACAAAAAAATTAAAATCAGGAGAAGAGTCGAAAAAAATTAAAATCAGGAGAGGAGCCTTAAAAAAGTTATAATCAGGAGAGGAGCCTGAAAAAACTAAAATCAGGAGAGGAGCCTAAAAATCTGAAAATCAGGAGAGGAGCCTAAAAATCTTAAAATCAAGAGACGAGCATAAAATCCTAAAAATCAGGGGAGGAGCCTAAAAAAATTAAAATCAGGAGAGGAGTCCAAAAAATTAAAATCAGGAGAGGAGTATAAAAAAATTAATATCAGGACAGGAGCCTAAAAATCTAAAAATCAGGAGAGGAGCCTACAAAAATTAAAATCAGGAGAGGAGTATAAAAAAATTAAAATCAGGACAGGAGCCTAAAAATCTAAAAATCAGGAGAGGAGCCTAAAAAAATTAAAATCAGGAGAGGAGCCTAAAAAAATTAAAATCAGGAGAGGAGCCTAAAAAAATTAAAATCAGGAGAGGAGTATAAAAATCTTAAAATCAGGAGACGAGCCTAAAAATCTAAAAATCAGGAGAGGAGCCTAAAAAAAACAAAAATCAGGAGAGGAGCCTAAAAAAATTAAAATCAGGAGAGGAGCCTAAACAAATTAAAATCAGGACAAGAGTTTACAAAAATTAAAATCAGGACAGGAGCCTACAAAAACTAGTATCATGAGAGGAGCCTAAAAAAATTAATATCAGGAGAGGAGCCTAAAAAAATTAAAACCAGCAGAGGAGCATAAAAAAATTAAAAGCAGGAGAGGAGCCCAAAAAAATTTTAAATCTGGATAGGAGCCTAAAAAAATTAAAATCAGGAGAAGAGCCTAAGAGAATAAAAATCAAGAGAGCAGCCTAAAAAAATTAAAATCAGGAGAGGACAGTAAACAAATTAAAATCAGGAGAGGAATCTAAAAAAATTAAAATCAAGAGAGGAGCCTAAAAATCTTAAAATCAGGAGAAGAGCATAAAAATCTAAAATCAGCAGAGGAGCCTAAAAATCTAACAATCAGGAGAGGAGTCTAAAATAAAAAAAAATCAGGAGAGGAGCTTAACAAAATTAAAAACAGGAGAAGAGCCTAAAAAAATTAAAATCAGGAGAGGAGCCTAAAAAAATTTAAATCAGGAGAGGAGCCTAAAAAAATTAAAATCAGGAGAGGAGTATAAAAATCTTAAAATCAGGAGACCAGCCTAAAAACCTAAAAATCAGGAGAGGAGCCTAAAAAGATTAAAATCAGGAGAGGAGCTTAAAAAAATTAAAATCAGGAGAGGAGCCTAAAAAAATTAAAATCAGGAGAGGAGCCTAAAAAAAATTAAAATCAGGACAAGAGCCTACTAAAATAAAAATCAGGACAGGAGCCTACAAAAACTAGAATCATGAGAGGAGCCTAAAAAAATTAATATCAGGAGAGGAGCCTAAAAAAAATTAAAACCAGCAGAGGAGCCTAAAAAAATTAAAAGCAGGAGAGGAGGCCAAAAAAATTTTAAATCAGGATAGGAGCCTAAAAAAATTAAAATCAGGAGAAGAACCTAAGAGAATAAAAATCAAGAGAGCAGCCTAAAAAAATTAAAATCAGGAGAGGAGCCTAAAAAAATTATAATCAGGAGAGGAGCCTAAAAAACTTAAAATCAGGAGAGGAGCCTAAAAAAATTAAAATCAGGAGAAGAGCCTAAAAAAATTAAAATCAGGACAGGAGCCTACAAAAATTAAAATCAGGACAGAAGCCTACAAAAATTAAAATCAGGACAGGAGCCTACAAAAACTAGAATCATGAGAGGAGCCCAAAAAAATTAATATCGGGAGAGGAGCCTAAAAAAACTAAAATCAGGAAAGGAGCATAAAAAAACAAAAATCAGGAGAGGAGCCTAAAAAAATTGAAATCAGGAGAGGAGCCTAAAAATCTAAAAATCAGGAGAGGAGCCAAAAAATATTAAAACCAGCAGAGGAGCCTAAAAAAATAAAAATCAGGACAGGAGCCTACAAAAATTAAAATCAGGACAGGAGCCTACAAAAATTAAAATCAGGACAGAAGCCTACAAAAATTAAAATCAGGACAGGAGCCTACAAAAACTAGAATCATGAGAGGAGACTAAACAAATTAAAATCAGGAGAGGAGTCTAAAAAAATTGAAATCAGGATAACAGCCTAAAAAAATTGAAATCAGGACAGGAGTTTAAAAAAATTAAAATCAGGACAGCAGCCTACAAAAACTACAATCATGAGAGGAGCCAAAAAAAATTAATATCAGGAGAGGAGCCTAAAAGAATTTAAACCAGCATAGGAGCCTAAAAAAATTAAAAGCAGGAGAGGAGCCTAAGAGAATAAAAATCAGGAGAGGAGACTAAAAATCTAAAAATCAGGAGAGTAGCCTAAAAAAATTTATATCAGGAGAGGAACCTAAAAAAATTAAAATCAGGAGAGGAGCCAAAAAAAATTAAAACAAGCAGAGGAGCCTAAAAAAAATAAAAATCAGGACAGGAGCACAAAAAAATTTTAAATCAAGAAAAGAGCCTAAAAATATTAAAATCAGGAGAAGAGCCTAAGAGAATAAAAATCAAGAGAGCAGCCTAAAAAAATTAAAATCAGGAGAGGAGCATAAAAAAATTAAAATCAGCGGAGGAGTATAAAAATCTAAAATCAGGAGAAGAGCATAAAAATCTAAAAATCAGGAAAGGAGCCTAAAAAAAACAAAAATCAGGAGAGGAGCCTAAAAAAATTAAAATCAGGAGAGGAGCCTTAAAAAATTATAATCAGGAGAGGAGCCTAAAAAAGTTTTAAATCAGGAAATGAGCCTAAAAATCTTAAAATCAGGAGAAGAGCGTAAGAGAAAATAAATAAGGAGAAGAGCCTAAAAATCTAAAAATCAGGAGACGGGGCCTAAAAAAATTAAAATCAGGAGAGGAGTATAAGAATCTAAAAATCAGGAGAGGAGCCTAAAAAAAAACGAAAATCAGGAGAGGAGCCTAAAAATCTAAAAATCAGGAGAGGAGCCTAAAAAAAACGAAAATCAGGAGAGGAGCCTAAAAATCTTAAAATCAGGAGAAGAGCCTAAAAAAATTAAAATCAGGACAAGAGCCTACAAAAACTAGAATCATGAGAGAAGCCTAAAAGAATTAATATCAGGAGAGGAGCCTAAAAAAATTAAAACAAGCAGAGGAACCGAAAAAAATTAAAAGCAGGAGAGGAGCCTAAAAAAATTAAAAGCAGGAGAGGAGCCTAAGAGAATAAAAATCAGGAGAGGAGACTAAAAATCTAAAAATCAGGAGAGGAGCCAAAAAAAAATTAAAACCAGCAGAGGAGCCTAAAAAAATAAAAATCAGGACAGGAGCCCAAAAAAATTTTAAATCAGGATAGGAGCCTAAAAATATTAAAATCAGGAGAAGAGCCTAAGAGAATAAAAATCAAGACAGCAGCCTAAAAAAATTAAAATCAGGAGAGGAGCCCAAAAAATTTTAAATCAGGAAATGAGCCTAAAAATCTTAAAATCAGGAGAAGAGCCTAAGAGAATAAAAATAAGGAGAGCAGCCTAAAAAAATTAAAATCAGGAGAGTAGCCTAAAAAAATTAAAATCAGGAGAGGAGCCTAAAAAAATTAAAATAAGGAGAAGAGCCTACAAAAACTAGAATCATGAGAGTAGCCTAAAAAAATTAATATCAGGAGAGGAGCCTAAAAAAATTAAAACCAGAAGAAGAGCCTAAAAAAATTAAAAGCAGGAGAGGAGCCTAAGAGAATAAAAATCAGGAGACGAGACTAAAAATCTAAAAATCCGGAGAGGAGCCTAAAAAAATTAAAATCCGGAGAGGACCCTAAAAAAATTAAAATCAGGAGAGAAGCCAAATATCTAAAAATCAGGAGAGGAGCCTAAAAAATTAAAATCAGGAGAGGAACCTAAAAAAACTAAAATCAGGAGAGGAGCCTAAAAAAAATCAAAAATCAGGAGAGGAGCCTAAAAAAAAAAAAATCAGGAGAGGAGCCTAAAAAAATTAAAATCAGGAGAGAAGCCAAAAATCTAAAAATCAGGAGAGGAGCCTAAAAAAATTAATATCAGGAGAGGAACCTAAAAAAACTAAAATCAGGAGAGGAGCCTAAAAAAACTAAAATCAGGAGAGGAGCCTAAAAAAATTAAAATCCGGAGAAGAGCCTAAGAAAATTAAAATCAGGAGAGAAAATAAATATCTAAAAACCAGGAGAGGAGCCAAAAAAACTAAAATCAGGAGAGGAGCCTAAAAAAATTAAAACCAGGAGAGGAGCCCAAAAAAATTTTAAATCAGGAAAGGAGCCTAAAAAAATTAAAATCAGGAGAAGAGTCTAAAAAAAATTAAAATCAGGAGAGGAGCCTAAAAATATTAAAAACAGGAGAAGAGTCTAAAAAAATTAAAATAAGGAGAGGAGCCTTAAAAAATTATAATCAGGACAGGAGCCTACAAAAATTAAAATCAGGACAGAAGCCTACAAAAATTAAAATCAGGACAGGAGCCTACAAAAACTAGAATCATGAGAGGAGCCCAAAAAAATTAATATCGGGAGAGGAGCCTAAAAAAACTAAAATCAGGAAAGGAGCATAAAAAAACAAAAATCAGGAGAGGAGCCTAAAAAAATTGAAATCAGGAGAGGAGCCTAAAAATCTAAAAATCAGGAGAGGAGCCAAAAAATATTAAAACCAGCAGAGGAGCCTAAAAAAATAAAAATCAGGACAGGAGCCTACAAAAATTAAAATCAGGACAGGAGCCTACAAAAATTAAAATCAGGACAGAAGCCTACAAAAATTAAAATCAGGACAGGAGCCTACAAAAACTAGAATCATGAGAGGAGACTAAACAAATTAAAATCAGGAGAGGAGTCTAAAAAAATTGAAATCAGGATAACAGCCTAAAAAAATTGAAATCAGGACAGGAGTTTAAAAAAATTAAAATCAGGACAGCAGCCTACAAAAACTACAATCATGAGAGGAGCCAAAAAAAATTAATATCAGGAGAGGAGCCTAAAAGAATTTAAACCAGCATAGGAGCCTAAAAAAATTAAAAGCAGGAGAGGAGCCTAAGAGAATAAAAATCAGGAGAGGAGACTAAAAATCTAAAAATCAGGAGAGTAGCCTAAAAAAATTTATATCAGGAGAGGAACCTAAAAAAATTAAAATCAGGAGAGGAGCCAAAAAAAATTAAAACAAGCAGAGGAGCCTAAAAAAAATAAAAATCAGGACAGGAGCACAAAAAAATTTTAAATCAAGAAAAGAGCCTAAAAATATTAAAATCAGGAGAAGAGCCTAAGAGAATAAAAATCAAGAGAGCAGCCTAAAAAAATTAATATCAGGAGAGGAGCATAAAAAAATTAAAATCAGCGGAGGAGTATAAAAATCTAAAATCAGGAGAAGAGCATAAAAATCTAAAAATCAGGAAAGGAGCCTAAAAAAAACAAAAATCAGGAGAGGAGCCTAAAAAAATTAAAATCAGGAGAGGAGCCTTAAAAAATTATAATCAGGAGAGGAGCCTAAAAAAGTTTTAAATCAGGAAATGAGCCTAAAAATCTTAAAATCAGGAGAAGAGCGTAAGAGAAAATAAATAAGGAGAAGAGCCTAAAAATCTAAAAATCAGGAGACGGGGCCTAAAAAAATTAAAATCAGGAGAGGAGTATAAGAATCTAAAAATCAGGAGAGGAGCCTAAAAAAAAACGAAAATCAGGAGAGGAGCCTAAAAATCTAAAAATCAGGAGAGGAGCCTAAAAAAAACGAAAATCAGGAGAGGAGCCTAAAAATCTTAAAATCAGGAGAAGAGCCTAAAAAAATTAAAATCAGGACAAGAGCCTACAAAAACTAGAATCATGAGAGAAGCCTAAAAGAATTAATATCAGGAGAGGAGCCTAAAAAAATTAAAACAAGCAGAGGAACCGAAAAAAATTAAAAGCAGGAGAGGAGCCTAAAAAAATTAAAAGCAGGAGAGGAGCCTAAGAGAATAAAAATCAGGAGAGGAGACTAAAAATCTAAAAATCAGGAGAGGAGCCAAAAAAAAATTAAAACCAGCAGAGGAGCCTAAAAAAATAAAAATCAGGACAGGAGCCCAAAAAAATTTTAAATCAGGATAGGAGCCTAAAAATATTAAAATCAGGAGAAGAGCCTAAGAGAATAAAAATCAAGACAGCAGCCTAAAAAAATTAAAATCAGGAGAGGAGCCCAAAAAATTTTAAATCAGGAAATGAGCCTAAAAATCTTAAAATCAGGAGAAGAGCCTAAGAGAATAAAAATAAGGAGAGCAGCCTAAAAAAATTAAAATCAGGAGAGTAGCCTAAAAAAATTAAAATCAGGAGAGGAGCCTAAAAAAATTAAAATAAGGAGAAGAGCCTACAAAAACTAGAATCATGAGAGTAGCCTAAAAAAATTAATATCAGGAGAGGAGCCTAAAAAAATTAAAACCAGAAGAAGAGCCTAAAAAAATTAAAAGCAGGAGAGGAGCCTAAGAGAATAAAAATCAGGAGACGAGACTAAAAATCTAAAAATCCGGAGAGGAGCCTAAAAAAATTAAAATCCGGAGAGGACCCTAAAAAAATTAAAATCAGGAGAGAAGCCAAATATCTAAAAATCAGGAGAGGAGCCTAAAAAATTAAAATCAGGAGAGGAACCTAAAAAAACTAAAATCAGGAGAGGAGCCTAAAAAAAATCAAAAATCAGGAGAGGAGCCTAAAAAAAAAAAAATCAGGAGAGGAGCCTAAAAAAATTAAAATCAGGAGAGAAGCCAAAAATCTAAAAATCAGGAGAGGAGCCTAAAAAAATTAATATCAGGAGAGGAACCTAAAAAAACTAAAATCAGGAGAGGAGCCTAAAAAAACTATAATCAGGAGAGGAGCCTAAAAAAATTAAAATCCGGAGAAGAGCCTAAGAAAATTAAAATCAGGAGAGAAAATAAATATCTAAAAACCAGGAGAGGAGCCAAAAAAACTAAAATCAGGAGAGGAGCCTAAAAAAATTAAAACCAGGAGAGGAGCCCAAAAAAATTTTAAATCAGGAAAGGAGCCTAAAAAAATTAAAATCAGGAGAAGAGTCTAAAAAAAATTAAAATCAGGAGAGGAGCCTAAAAATATTAAAAACAGGAGAAGAGTCTAAAAAAATTAAAATAAGGAGAGGAGCCTTAAAAAATTATAATCAGGAGAGGAGCCTGAAAAAACTAAATTCAGGAGAGGAGCCTAAAAATCTGAAAATCAGGAGAGGAGCCTAAAAATCTGAAAATCAGGAGACGAGCATAAAATCCTAAAAATCAGGGGAGGAGCCTAAAAAAATTAAAATCAGGAGAGGAGCCCAAAAAATTTTAAATCAGGAAATGAGCCTAAAAATTTAAAAATCAGGAGAAGAGCCTAAGAGAATAAAAATAAGGAGAGCAGCCTAAAAAAATTAATATCAGGAGAGGAGCCTAAAAAAATTAAAATCAGGAGAGTAGCCTAAAAAAATTAAAATCAGGAGAGGAGTCTAAAAAAATTAAAATCAGGACAGGAGCCTAAAAATCTAAAAATCAGGAGAGGAGCCTAAAAATCTAAAAATCAGGAGAGGAGCCTAAAAAAATTAAAATCAGGAGAGGAGCCTAAAAAAATTAAAATCAGGAGAGGAGCCTAAAAAAATTAAAATCAGGAGAGGAGTATAAAAATCTTAAAATCAGGAGACGAGTCTAAAAATTAAAAATCAGGAGAGGAGCCTAAAAAAAACAAAAATCAGGAGAGGAGCCTAAAAAAATTAAAATCAGGAGAGGAGCCTAAACAAATTAAAATCAGGACAAGAGTTTACAAAAATTAAAATCAGGACAAGAGCCTACAAAAACTAGAATCATGAGAGGAGCCTAAAAAAATTAATATCAGGAGAGGAGCCTAAAAAAATTAAAACCAGTAGAGGAGCCTAAAAAAATTAAAAGCAGGAGAGGAGCCAAAGAGAATAAAAATCAGGAGAGGAGACTAAAAATCTAAAAATCAGGAGAGGAGCCTAAAAGAATTAATATCAGGAGAGGAGCCTAAAAAAATTAAAATCAGGAGAAGAGTCTAAACAAATTAAAATCAGGAGAGGAGCCTAAAAAAATTAAAATCAGGAGAGGAGCATAAAAATCTTAAAATCAGGAGACGAGCCTAAAAATCTAAAAATCAGGAGAGGAGCCTAAAAAAACAAAAATCAGGAGAGGAGCCTAAAAAAATTAAAATCAGGAGAGGAGCCTAAAAAAATTAAAATCAGGACAGGAGCCTAAAAAAATTAAATTCAGGAGAGGAGCCTAAAAGAATAAAAATCAGGAGAGGAGCCTAAAAAAATTAAAATCAGGAGAAGAGCCTAAAAAAATTAAAATCAGGACAGGAGCCTACAAAAACTAGAATCATGAGAGGAGCCTAAAAAAATTAATATCAGGAGAGGAGCCTAAAAGAATTTAAACCAGCATAGGAGCCTAAAAAAATTAAAAGCAGGAGAGGAGCCTAAGAGAAGAAAAATCAGGAGAGGAGACTAAAAATCTAAAAATCAGGAGAGGAGCCTAAAAAAATTTATATCAGGAGAGGAACCTAAAAAAATTAAAATCAGGAGAGGAGCCAAAAAAAATTAAAACAAGTACAGGAGCCTAAAAAAAATAAAAATCAGGACAGGAGCACAAAAAAATTTTAAATCAAGAAAAGAGCCTAAAAATATTAAAATCAGGAGAATAGCCTAAGAGAATAAAAATCAAGAGAGCAGCCTAAAAAAATTAAAATCAGGAGAGGAGCATAAAAAAATTAAAATCAGGAGAGGAGTATAAAAATCTAAAATCAGGAGAAGAGCATAAAAATCTAAAAATCAGGAAAGGAGCCTAAAAAAACAAAAATCAGGAGAGGAGCCTAAAAAAATTAAAATCAGGAGAGGAGCCTGAAAAAAGTAAAATCGGGAGAGGAGTCTAAAAATCTGAAAATCAGGAGAGGAGCCTAAAAATCTTAAAATCAGGAGAAGAGCATAAAAATCTAAAAATCAGGAGAGGAGCCTAAAAATCTAAAAATCAGGAGAGGAGCCTAAAAAAAACAAAAATCAGGAGAGGAGCTTAAAAAAATTAAAATCAGGAGAGGAGCCTAAAAAAATTAAAATCAGGAGAGGAGCCTAAAAAAATTAAAATCAGGAGAGGAGCTTAAAAAAAACAAAAATCAGGAGAGGAGCCTAAAAAAATTAATATCAGGAGAGGAGCCTAAAAAAAATTAAAACCAGGACAGGAGCTCAAGAAAATTTTAAATCAGGAAAGGAGCCTAAAAATATTAAAATCAGGAGAAGAGCCTAAGAGAATAAAAATCAAGAGAGCTGCCAAAAAAAATTCAAATCAGGAGAGGAGACTGAACAAATTAAAATCAGGAAAGGAGTCTAAAAAAATTAAAATCAGGAGAGGAGCCTAAGAGAATAAAAATCTGGAGAGGAGACTGAAAATTTAAAAATCAGGAGAGGAGCCTAAAAAAATTAAAATCAGAAGAGGAGCCCAAAAAAAATTAAAATCAGGAGAGGAGCCTAAAAAAATTAAAACCAGGAGAGGAGCCCAAAAAAATTTTAAATCAGGAAAGGTGCCTAAAAAAATTAAAATCAGGAGAGGAGCCTAAAAATCTAAAAATCAGGAGAGGGGCCGAATAAAATAAAATCAGGAGAAGAGTCTAAAAATCTAAAAATCAGCAGAGGAGACTAAAAAAATTATAATCAGGAGAGGAGCCTGAAAAAACTAAAATCAGGAGAGGAGCCTAAAAATCTGAAAATCAGGAGAGGAGCCTAAAAATCTTAAAATCAGGAGAAGAGCCTAAAATCCTAAAAATCAGGAGAGGAGCCTAAAAATCTAAAAATAAGGAGAGGAGCCTAAAAATAACCAAAATCAGGAGAGGAGCCTAAAAAAAACAAAAATCAGGAGAGGAGCCTAAAAAAAACAAAAATCAGGAGAGGAGCCTAAAAAAAACAAAAATCAGGAGAGGAGCCTAAAAAAAACAAAAATCAGGAGAGGAGCCTAAAAAAAACAAAAATCAGGAGAGGAGCCTAAAAAAAACAAAAATCAGGAGAGGAGCCTAAAAAAAACAAAAATCACGAGAGGAGCCTAAAAAAAAACAAAAATCAGGAGAGGAGCATAAAAAAATTAAAATCAGGAGAAGAGTCTAAAAAAATTAAAATCAGGAGAGGAGCCTTAAAAAATTAAAATCAGGAGAGAAGCCTGAAAAATCTGAAAATCAGGAGAGGAGCCTAAAAATCTAAAAATCAGGAGAGGAGCCTAAAAAAAAACGAAAATCAGGAGAGGAGCCTAAAAATCTAAAAATCAGGAGAGGAGCCTAAAAATATTAAAATCAGGAGAAGAGCCTAAGAGAATAAAAATCAAGACAGCAGCCTAAAAAAATTAAAATCAGGAGAGGAGCCTAAAAAAATTAAAATCAGGAGAGGAGTCTAAAAAAATTAAAATCAGGAGAGGAGCCTAAAAATCTTAAAATCAGGAGAAGAGCATAAAAATCTAAAAATCAAGAGAGGAGCCTAAAAATCTAAAAATCAGGAGAGGAGCCTAAATAAAAACAAAAATCAGGAGAGGAGCCTAAATAAAAACAAAAATCAGGAGAGGAGCCTAAAAAAATTAAAATCAGGAGAAGAGTCTAAAAAAATTAATATCAGGAGAGGAGCCTTAAAAAATTATAATCAGGAGAGGAGCCTGAAAAAACTAAAATCAGGAGAGGAGCCTAAAAATCTTAAAATCAGGAGAGGAGCCTAAAAAAATTAAAATCAGGAGAGGAGCCCAAAAAATTTTAAATCAGGAAATGAGCCTAAAAATCTTAAAATCAGGAGAAGAGCCTAAGAGAATAAAAATAAGGAGAGCACACTAAAAAAATTAAAATCAGGAGAGGAGCCTAAAAAAATTAAAATCAGGAGAAGAGCCTAAAAATATTAAAATCAGGAGAGGAGCCTACAAAAACTAGAATCATGAGAGTAGCCTAAAAAAATTAATATCAGGAGAGGAGCCTAAAAAAATTAAAACCAGCAGAAGAGCCTAAAAAAATTAAAAGCAGGAGAGGAGCCTAAGAGAATAAAAATCAGGAGACGAGACTAAAAATCTAAAAATCAGGAGAGGAGCCTAAAAAAACTAAAATCAGGAGAGGAGCCTAAAAAAATTAAAATCCGGAGAGGACCCTAAAAAAATTAAAATCAGGAGAGAAGCCAAATATCTAAAAATCAGGAGAGGAGCCTAAAAAATTAAAATCAGGAGAGGAACCTAAAAAAACTAAAATCAGGAGAGGAGCCTAAAAAAAACCAAAAATCAGGAGAGGAGCCTAAAAAAGTTAAAATCAGGAGAGAAGCCAAATATCTAAAAATCAGGAGAGGAGCGTAAAAAAATTAATATCAGGAGAGGAACCTAAAAAAACTAAAATCAGGAGAGGAGCCTAAAAAAATTAAAATCAGGAGAGGAGCCTAAAAAAATTAAAATCCGGAGAAGAGCCTAAAAAAAATTAAAATCAGGAGAGGAGCCCAAAAAAATTTTAAGTCAGGAAAGGAGCCTAAAAAAATTAAAATCAGGAGAGGAGCCTAAAAAAATTTAAATCAGGAGAGGAGCCCAAAAATATTAAAATCAGGAGAAGAGTCTAAAAAAATTAAAATTAGGAGAGGAGCCTTAAAAAATTGTAATCAGGAGAGGAGCCTGAAAAAACTAAAATCAGGAGAGGAGCCTAAAAATCTTTAAATCAGGAGACGAGCCTAAAATCCTAAAAATCAGGAGAGGAGCCTTAAAAAAAATTAAAAATCAGGAGAAGAGCCAAAACAATTTTAAATCAGGAAATGAGCCTAAAAATGTTAAAATCAGGAGAGGAGCCTAAGAGAATAAAAATAAGGAGAGCAGCCTAAAAAAATTAAAATCAGGAGAGGAGACTAAACGAATTAAAATCAGGAGAGGAGTCTAAAAAAATTAAAATCAGGAGAGGAGCCTAAGAAAACTAAAATCAGGAGAAGAGCCTAAAAAAATTAAAATCAGGACAGGAGCTTAAAAAATTAAAATCAGGAGAGGAGCCTACAAAAACTAGAATCATGAAAGGAGCCTAAACAAATTAAAATCAGTAAAAGAGTCTAAAAAAATTAAAATCAGGAGAGGAGCCTGAAAAAACTAAATTCAGGAGAGGAGCCTAAAAATCTGAAAATCAGGAGATGAGCCTAAAAATCTTAAAATCAGGAGACGAGCCTAAAATCCTAAAAATCAGGAGAGGAGCCTAAAAAAATTAAAATCAGGAGAGGAGCCCAAAAAATTTTAAATCAGGAAATGAGCCTAAAAATCTAAAAATCAGGAGAAGAGCCTAAGAGAATAAAAATCAGGAGAGCAGCCTAAAAAAATTAAAATCAGGAGAAGAGCCTAAAAAAAAACCAAAAATCAGGAGAGGAGCCTAAAAAAATTGAAATCAGGAGAGGAGCCTAAAAATCTAAAAATCAGGAGAGGAGCCAAAAAAAATTAAAACCAGCAGAGGAGCCTAAAAAAATAAAAATCAGGACAGGAGCCCAAAAAAATTTTAAATCAGGAAAGGAGCCTAAAAATATTAAAATCAGGGGAAGAGCCAAAGAGAATAAAAATCAAGAGAGCAGCCAAAAAAAATTAAAATCAGGAGAGGAGACTAGAAAAATTAAAATCAGGAGAGGAGACTAGAAAAATTAAAATCAGGAGAGGAGCCTAAAAAAAAAAAAATCAGGACAGGAGCTCAAAAAAATTTTAAATCAGGAAAGGAGCCTAAAAATATTAAAATCAGGAGAAGAGCCTAAGAGAATAAAAATCAAGAGAGGAGCCAAAAAAAATTAAAATCAGGAGAGGAGACTAAAAAAATTAAAATCAGGAGAGGAGTCTAAAAAAATTAAAACCAGGAGAGGAGCCAAAAATATTTAAAATCAGACGAGGAGCCCAAAAAAGTTAAAATCAGGAGAGGAGCCTAAAAAAATTAAAATCAGGAGGGGAGGCTAAGAGAATAAAAATCAGGAGAGGAGAATAAACATCTAAAAATCAGGAGAGGAGCCTAAAAAAATTAATATCAGGAGAGGAACCTAAAAAAATTAAAATCAGGAGAGAAGCCAAATATCTAAAAATCAGGAGAGGAGCCTAAAAAAATTAAAATCAGGACAGGAGCCTAAAAAAATTAAAATCAGGAGAAGAGCCTAAAAATCTAAAAATCAGGAGAGGGGCCTAATAAAAAAAACTCAGGAGAGGAGCCTTAAAAAAATTAAAATCAGGAGAGGAGCCTTAAAAAATTATAATCAGGAGAGCAGCCTGAAAAAACTAAAATCAGGAGAGGAGCCTAAAAATCTGAAAATCAGGAGAGGAGCCTAAAAATGTTAAAATCAGGAGAGGAGCCTAAAAAAATTAAAATCAGGAGAGGAGCCAAAAAAATTTTAAATCAGGAAATGAGCCTAAAAATCTTAAAATCAGGAGAAGAGCCTAAGAGAATAAAAATAAGGAGAGCAGCCTAAAAAAATTAAAAACAGGAGAGGAGCCTAAAAAAATTAAAATCAGGAGAAGAGCCTAAAAAAATTAAAATCAGGACAGGAGCCTACAAAAACTTGAATCATGAGAGGAGCCTAAAAAAATTAATATCAGGAGAGGAAACTAAAAAAACTAAAATAAGGAGAGGAGCCTAAAAAAACAAAAATCAGGAGAGGAGCCTGAAAAAATTGAAATCAGGAGAGGAGCCTAAAAATCTAAAAATCAGGAGAGGAGCCAAAAAAAATAAAAAACAGGACAGGAGCCAAAAAAAATTTTAAATCAGGAAAGGAGCCTAAAAATATTAAAATCAGGAGAAGAGCCTAAGAGAATAAAAATCAAGAGAGCAGCCTAAAAAAATTAAAATCAGGAGAGGAGTGTAAAAAAATTAAAACCAGGACAGGAGCTCAAAAATATTTTAAATCAGGAAAGGAACCTAAAAATATTAAAATCAGGAGAAGAGCCTAAGAGAATAAAAATCAAGAGAGTAGCCAAAAAAATTCAAATCAGGAGAGGAGACTAAACAAATTAAAATCAGGAGAGGAGACTAAAAAATTAAAATCAGGAGGGAAGCCTAAGAGGATAAAAATCAGGAGAGGAGACTAAAAATCTAAAAATCAGGAGAGGAGCCTAAAAAAATTAATATCAGGAGAGGAGCCTAAAAAAATTTAAATCAGGAGAGAAGCCAAATATCTAAAAATCAGGAGAGGAGCCTAAAAAAATTAAAATCAGGAGACGGGCCTAAAAAAATTAAAATCAGGAGAGGAGCCTAAAAAAATTAAAATCAGGAGAAGAGCCTAAAAAAATTTAAAATCAGGACAGGAGCCTACAAAAATTAAAATCAGGACAGGAGCCTACAAAAACTAGAATCATGGTAGGAGCCTAAAAAAATTAATATCAGGAGAGGAGCCTAAAAAAATAAAAACCAGCAGAGGAGCCTAAAAAAATTAAAAGCAGGAGAGAAGCCTAAGAGAAGAAAAATCAGGACAGGAGACTAAAAATCCAAAAATCAGGAGAGAAGCCTAAAAAAATTAATATCGGGAGAGGAGCCTAAAAAAAACAAAAATCAGGAGAGGAGCCTAAAAAAATTGAAATCAGGAGAGGAGCCTAAAAATCTAAAAATCAGGAGAGGAGCCAAAAAAAATTAAAACCAGCAGAGGAGCCTAAAAAAATTAAAATCAGGACAGGAGCCCAAAAAAATTTTAAATCAGGAAAGGAGCCTAAAAATATTAAAATCAGGAGAAGAGCCTAAGAGAATAAAAATCAAGAGAGCAGCCTAAAAAAATTAAAATCAGGAGAGGAGCCTAAACAAATTAAAATCAGGAGAGGACACTAAACAAATTAAAATCAGGAGAAGAGTCTAAAAAAATTAAAATCAGGAGAGGAGCCTTAAAAAATTGTAATCAGGAGAGGAGCCTGAAAAAACTAAAATCAGGAGAGGAGCCTAAAAATCTTTAAATCAGGAGACGAGCCTAAAATCCTAAAAATCAGGAGAGGAGCCTTAAAAAAAATTAAAAATCAGGAGAAGAGCCAAAACAATTTTAAATCAGGAAATGAGCCTAAAAATGTTAAAATCAGGAGAAGAGCCTAAGAGAATAAAAATAAGGAGAGCAGCCTAAAAAAATTAAAATCAGGAGAGGAGACTAAACGAATTAAAATCAGGAGAGGAGTCTAAAAAAATTAAAATCAGGAGAGGAGCCTAAGAAAACTAAAATCAGGAGAAGAGCCTAAAAAAATTAAAATCAGGACAGGAGCTTAAAAAATTAAAATCAGGAGAGGAGCCTACAAAAACTAGAATCATGAAAGGAGCCTAAACAAATTAAAATCAGTAAAAGAGTCTAAAAAAATTAAAATCAGGAGAGGAGCCTGAAAAAACTAAATTCAGGAGAGGAGCCTAAAAATCTGAAAATCAGGAGATGAGCCTAAAAATCTTAAAATCAGGAGACGAGCCTAAAATCCTAAAAATCAGGAGAGGAGCCTAAAAAAATTAAAATCAGGAGAGGAGCCCAAAAAATTTTAAATCAGGAAATGAGCCTAAAAATCTAAAAATCAGGAGAAGAGCCTAAGAGAATAAAAATCAGGAGAGCAGCCTAAAAAAATTAAAATCAGGAGAAGAGCCTAAAAAAAAACCAAAAATCAGGAGAGGAGCCTAAAAAAATTGAAATCAGGAGAGGAGCCTAAAAATCTAAAAATCAGGAGAGAAGCCAAAAAAAATTAAAACCAGCAGAGGAGCCTAAAAAAATAAAAATCAGGACAGGAGCCCAAAAAAATTTTAAATCAGGAAAGGAGCCTAAAAATATTAAAATCAGGGGAAGAGCCAAAGAGAATAAAAATCAAGAGAGCAGCCAAAAAAAATTAAAATCAGGAGAGGAGACTAGAAAAATTAAAATCAGGAGAGGAGACTAGAAAAATTAAAATCAGGAGAGGAGCCTAAAAAAAAAAAAATCAGGACAGGAGCTCAAAAAAATTTTAAATCAGGAAAGGAGCCTAAAAATATTAAAATCAGGAGAAGAGCCTAAGAGAATAAAAATCAAGAGAGGAGCCAAAAAAAATTAAAATCAGGAGAGGAGACTAAAAAAATTAAAATCAGGAGAGGAGTCTAAAAAAATTAAAACCAGGAGAGGAGCCAAAAATATTTAAAATCAGACGAGGAGCCCAAAAAAGTTAAAATCAGGAGAGGAGCCTAAAAAAATTAAAATCAGGAGGGGAGGCTAAGAGAATAAAAATCAGGAGAGGAGAATAAACATCTAAAAATCAGGAGAGGAGCCTAAAAAAATTAATATCAGGAGAGGAACCTAAAAAAATTAAAATCAGGAGAGAAGCCAAATATCTAAAAATCAGGAGAGGAGCCTAAAAAAATTAAAATCAGGACAGGAGCCTAAAAAAATTAAAATCAGGAGAAGAGCCTAAAAATCTAAAAATCAGGAGAGGGGCCTAAAAAAAAAAACTCAGGAGAGGAGCCTTAAAAAAATTAAAATCAGGAGAGGAGCCTTAAAAAATTATAATCAGGAGAGCAGCCTGAAAAAACTAAAATCAGGAGAGGAGCCTAAAAATCTGAAAATCAGGAGAGGAGCCTAAAAATGTTAAAATCAGGAGAGGAGCCTAAAAAAATTAAAATCAGGAGAGGAGCCAAAAAAATTTTAAATCAGGAAATGAGCCTAAAAATCTTAAAATCAGGAGAAGAGCCTAAGAGAATAAAAATAAGGAGAGCAGCCTAAAAAAATTAAAAACAGGAGAGGAGCCTAAAAAAATTAAAATCAGGAGAAGAGCCTAAAAAAATTAAAATCAGGACAGGAGCCTACAAAAACTTGAATCATGAGAGGAGCCTAAAAAAATTAATATCAGGAGAGGAAACTAAAAAAACTAAAATAAGGAGAGGAGCCTAAAAAAACAAAAATCAGGAGAGGAGCCTGAAAAAATTGAAATCAGGAGAGGAGCCTAAAAATCTAAAAATCAGGAGAGGAGCCAAAAAAAATAAAAAACAGGACAGGAGCCAAAAAAAATTTTAAATCAGGAAAGGAGCCTAAAAATATTAAAATCAGGAGAAGAGCCTAAGAGAATAAAAATCAAGAGAGCAGCCTAAAAAAATTAAAATCAGGAGAGGAGTGTAAAAAAATTAAAACCAGGACAGGAGCTCAAAAATATTTTAAATCAGGAAAGGAACCTAAAAATATTAAAATCAGGAGAAGAGCCTAAGAGAATAAAAATCAAGAGAGTAGCCAAAAAAATTCAAATCAGGAGAGGAGACTAAACAAATTAAAATCAGGAGAGGAGACTAAAAAATTAAAATCAGGAGGGAAGCCTAAGAGGATAAAAATCAGGAGAGGAGACTAAAAATCTAAAAATCAGGAGAGGAGCCTAAAAAAATTAATATCAGGAGAGGAGCCTAAAAAAATTTAAATCAGGAGAGAAGCCAAATATCTAAAAATCAGGAGAGGAGCCTAAAAAATTTAAAATCAGGAGAGGGGCCTAAAAAAATTAAAATCAGGAGAGGAGCCTAAAAAAATTAAAATCAGGAGAAGAGCCTAAAAAAAATTAAAATCAGGACAGGAGCCTACAAAAATTAAAATCAGGACAGGAGCCTACAAAAACTAGAATCATGGTAGGAGCCTAAAAAAATTAATATCAGGAGAGGAGCCTAAAAAAATAAAAACCAGCAGAGGAGCCTAAAAAAATTAAAAGCAGGAGAGAAGCCTAAGAGAAGAAAAATCAGGAGAGGAGACTAAAAATCCAAAAATCAGGAGAGAAGCCTAAAAAAATTAATATCGGGAGAGGAGCCTAAAAAAAACAAAAATCAGGAGAGGAGCCTAAAAAAATTGAAATCAGGAGAGGAGCCTAAAAATCTAAAAATCAGGAGAGGAGCCAAAAAAAATTAAAACCAGCAGAGGAGCCTAAAAAAATTAAAATCAGGACAGGAGCCCAAAAAAATTTTAAATCAGGAAAGGAGCCTAAAAATATTAAAATCAGGAGAAGAGCCTAAGAGAATAAAAATCAAGAGAGCAGCCTAAAAAAATTAAAATCAGGAGAGGAGCCTAAACAAATTAAAATCAGGAGAGGACACTAAACAAATTAAAATCAGGAGAAGAGTCTAAAAAAATTAAAATCAGGAGAGGAGCCTTAAAAAATTATAATCAGGAGAGGAGCCTGAAAAAACTAAAATCAGGAGAGGAGCCTAAAAATCTTAAAATCAGGAGAGGAGCCTAAAAATCTTAAAATCAGGAGATGAGCCTAAAAATCTTAAAATCAGGAGACGAGCCTAAAATCCTAAAAATCAGGAGAGGAGCCTAAAAAAATTAAAATCAGGAGAGGAGCCTTAAAAATTTTAAATCAGGAAATGAGCCTAAAAATCTTAAAATCAGGAGAACAGCCTAAGAGAATAAAAATAAGGAGAGGAGCCTAAAAAAATTAGAATCAGGACAGGAGCCTACAAAAATTAAAATCAGGACAGGAGCCAACAAAAACTAGAATCATGAGAGGAGCCTAAAAAAATTAATATCAGGAGAGGAGCCTAAAAAAATTAAAACCAGCAGAAGAGCCTAAAAAAATTACAAGCAGGAGAGGAGATTAAGAGAATAAAAATCAGGAGAGGAGACTAAAAATCTAAAAATCAGGAGAGGAGCCTTAAAAAATTAATATCAGGAGAGGAACCTAAAAAATCTAAAATCAGGAGAGGAGCCTAAGAAAATAAAAATCAGGAGAGGAGACTAAAAACCTTAAAATCAGGAGAGCAGCCTAAAAAAATTAAAATCAGGAGAGGAGCCTGAAAAAATTAAAATGAGGAGAGGAGCCTGAAAAAATTAAAATCAGGAGAGGAGCCTGAAAAAATTAAAATCAGGAGAGACCCAGAACTCACCCAAGTCTCCCCAGAAAACTACCAGAAACTGATTTAAATCTCACCAAAAATGACCCAGAGGTCACCCAAATCTCCCTAAAAAATGACCAGAAATTGATTCAAATCTCCCCAAAAAATGACACAAAAATTGATCCAATTCACCCCTAAAATTGATCCAGAACTGACACAAAACTGGCCCAAATCACCTCAAAAACTAACTCCAAATTGGCCCCAAACCTGACCTAAAAATGCAAAAACCCCCCCCCAAAACTGACCCAAAATGATACAAAATCAGCCCCAAATATGACCAGAAACTGACCCCAAAACCCCAAAACACTGATACCAAGACTCACCCAAATCTCCCCAAAAAATGACCCAAAAGTCAGCCCAATCACCCCAAAAAATGACCAGAAATTGACCCAAAATTACCGCAAAAATAGACCCAAAACTCACCCAAATCACCCCAAAAAGCGACCACAAAGTCAGCCAAATCACCCCATAAAATGACCCAGAACTCACCCAAATCTCCCCCAAAAATCACCCACAAGTCAGCCAAATCACCCCATAAAATTACCAGAAACTGACCCAAATCACCCCCCAAAATGACCCAGAACTCACCCAAATCTCCCCAAAGAATGATAAGAAACTTAGCAAAAAAAAACCCAATAAATGACCCAAAACTGACCCAAATCTCCCCTAAAAAATGATCCGTCACCCAAATCTCCCCAAAAAATGACCAGAAACTGACCCAAATCTCCCCCAAAAATGACCAGAAACTCACAAATAATAACCCCCAAAAATGATCAGAAACTGACACAAATCTCCCCAACAAATGACCCAAACTTTATTTCTTTTCTTAGCAACAAATCCCTTCCTTTGCTCCCCCTCTGGCCCTGCCCACACGGCCCCAGTTCAGCTCTCAGTGAGTTCTTGCTTCTGGGCAGCGACTCCTCTGCCTCTTGCTGGGGCGGCAGCAGCTCCTGTGCCGGCAGGGAGAGGGACCCCGAGCCAGGAGAGGGACCCCGAGCCAGGAGAGGGACCCCAGAGCCATTATAGGGACCCCAGAGCCACGAGAGGGACCCCAGAGCCCCTACAGAGACCTCAGAGCCATTATAGGAACCCCAGAGCCCCTACAGGGACCCCAGAGCCATTATAGGGACCCCAGAGCCACGATAGAAACCCCAGAGTCCCTACAGAGACCCCAGAGCCATTATAGGGACCCCAGAGCCCTCCAGAGCCCCTATAGAGACCCCAGAGCCCCTATAGAGACCCCAGAGCCATTATAGGGACCCCAGAGCCCTCCAGAGCCCCTTGCTGGGTCACAGCCCCTCTTCTCCCTTCCAAACCCACCTTTCTGGCTGCAGCTGCTTTTCTTCTCTGGCTCCCCCTTCCTTCCCCAGGGAGCTTTGCCTTGTTCTTTGGCCAGGCTCCAGCTGCAGCTCAAGGGCAAAGCTGCAACTACAATTCCCCCTTCGGGTTTTTCACCTGAAAAACAAAGGCTTGGGCCAAACTCTGACCAGTCACTCGCTGAACACGAGACATCAAACAGGGCACACAGAATAAAATGCATCGAACTCTAAATCATGTTACAATGACTGTCGACTCCAATCCAGCACTGACATTAAAAACCTTCAAGCAATCAAAAAGACCTCCAAACATCCCTTAGATAGAGAAAAGCACACCAGGAACGAATGCAAAAAGAAAAATTCCAAACAATGCTCAATTAAATAACCATGGACTGATATAAAACATGTTTAGGGAACTTAAACCACTTCTTCCCATTATTCTCCATCAGAAATTACCCTTATTTAAGTTCTCCTTTTAACACTTCATTAAAACTGACTTATTAGGAAATGGTTTGAACCAAACTTCATAACTTGATGACTCCAGGGTTTGTGCTCCTTGACTTTGGCCTGAAGGGGTTTGGAACACAGGCTTTGTTCTGGAGAGCTTTTCCCCAATCTACAAACCCTTCTGCAAATGGGACTCCCTTCCCTCAGGGTTCGGTGGCCTCTGGTTTTCCTGAAGGCTGGGGGGGATCTGGGAGCCAAATCCCAAGGGATCCAGCCCAGCTCTGCACACACACACACACATTTCCAGCTGGTCACAGTCTCACGGGGGCCACCACCACTCAGCACATTTGCACACAAACACCCCTCTGAGTTCCTGGCACTGGGTCTGATGGACTAAGAAATGATCAGTCTGGTGGTTTGCCCTCAGAGGAGTAAGATCCAATGATGCATTTCTATTTTCATGACAATATAACCTGGAAAACACAAACATATTTCTGCTTCATGTGCAATTTAAAATTCAAAGACACAGAAACATTCCTAGAGTTCAAGTCCCCAGGTTTGGTTCCAAATGTCACTCGGTCCCCCTGGGACAAGAACAGTGGCACACACGGACTCAACAGCCCTGCACAAGCCCAGGAGTGGGGGGGAAATATCCTTGAGAGCACTGCTGCATTTCAAAAAGAAGTCAGTCACATCAACTCTGTAACAAATAAAAAAGAGAAGCCAAAATAAATAACTGTAGACAGGGTATTAAGTACCTTGAGAATACCAATAAGAAAAAACTAAGAATAAAGGCATCTATTTGAAGTACAAAGAGTTTGGGAGACACCATTTGTTTGCCACAAAGCCTTTATTTTGTTGGCTCTTCTATAGTTAGAACCCAAACCTTACCCTCCCACAAAAAGCAGAAAACCTCTTCAGAGAGTTAGGAGATGGAGTCAGTTTGGATTAACGGGAAGAACATCTCTGGAGACAAAATAAAGCAGAGAAAATAACCCCATCCTCAACAACAGAGTTGCCTCCCCACTGCCTGCCCCTGGACACTTGCTCTGGGGGTGACAGAGCCTGAAGTCTCCTGCCTAGTCCTGGGCAATACTTCCTGGGGACCACAGCACCACTGAGTTCCTAAAAATATCACAGGTTGGGCAGGTGCTTGGATTTTGTCTGGATTAACTCCCCTTCTTCCTTTCCAGGTGCTGCCCTACTCATTGTAATGGTGCTTGTACTCCCTGAGCCATTCCCTCCCCCATCCAACCATCCCTTGTGCCCTCTCTGACAAGGACAGTGGGTCCAGGTGTTCTGCCACGCTCCCAGGGCACAGGGGGGGACTGTGGAGCCACCCTCGAGGGGGGAAACGTGCCCTGCCTGCCCTGCCCAGGGAAAGGGAACTGTCCCAGTGCTCCCCAGCACAAGGCACCCTTGGAAATATCCACTGCAATGGGACACTCAGGGACAGCAACAAGCACTGCACGAGGCTGCTCTGGCACAGGGCCAATTTTAGCCTCAGCTTTTCTCTGGACCACTTCACTTTGTTTGCCACCTCATCCTGCAGTCAGAACTTGCTGTCCTTGCAACCTTTCAGGGTGACCAAAAATGAGAGAGGCCTCTGCTCCAGCACCCACAAGAGCCTGATCCATCTGACAGGATCCATTTTTCCAGGGAATTCAAAGCTCCACCTGAGGACCAGGGTCTTTTCTCACCCATCCCTGTGCTGCAGCTTGGCCTCCATCTCCCTGTGCTTTCAGTTCCCTCCATGGTTGAACACTGGCAGCCCTGGCCCTGGGCGGAGCTCGGCATCCTGATCCCATCCCTCCTGGCCCCCGGAACCGCTGACTCAGCAATGGGGGGCCCTCCATTGCCAAGGGCACGGGCCCGTCGGGGCTCACGGGGGGAGCAGGAGGGCGAAGGCTCCAGCCCTGCTGCTACAACCTTCCACCACTACAGCCAACAGAGGAGCCTCCCCAGCCCTGCCTCCCAAGGCATCCTCAACAAACCCCAGCCCAGCTCCACAGGACAAACTGCTCCCTGTCTGCCCAGGCCAGTCTAATCCCAGAGGCTCCCAGGGTCATGCAAAACAACTGCCCAGGAGATCAGAGACCCCAGTCCATCTGTTCCTAGCACAGGTTTGGGTTAGTTTGGCAAACAGACCAACTGAGGAATTCCCCAATGTTTTCCCAGTTTGACCCCTGTCACACCAATCACCTTAACACTGCCAGTCCTTCATTCTCCCTCTCTTGGTTTAAGGACTGAGCAAGTTGGACCTGTGTCTGAGCAGGACATGTGCAAACCAAATGCTGGGGACTGGAACACACACCTGGCACTCCTGCAGCTCTCACAGTCACATTCCAGAGAAAACAGCCAATTGCACCCTCACTGCTCATTTCTTAATCCCAATCCCACACTTGTTTGGCACTTGGAGCACCGCTTTTAGAACCCTATTACAGCCCATTAGAGAGCTCCCTGTCTAGCAGGGACAGGGACCCCTGGGATACTCTCAGCAATGCCTGAATCCATGGCAGGGACCTTGCTTTGAGCTCCCCAGGGCCGGGCACCCCGAGGATCTCCCCGAATAATCCTTTCGGTGCGCGCTGGAGTCCTCGGGGTGCCCCAACCCGGGGGGCACCAACAGCACTGTCCCTCCAGGGGCCAATTTGGTCCCAAAATGCAGGGGGATCTTGCCTGTGTCCCAGACTGGTCCGGGGATCTGAGGCCCTTCCCGAGAAAATCTCGGTGCCGGCGTGAAGGGCCAGAGATCCCTTGGAGCCACGGGAGAGCAGGCACAGAGTCCCTCCTGGGGGGCAATTTGCCTGCCTGAAAACAGCTCTTCAAAGGAGCCTCTAAGACTCAGCTGGTGACTTTTAGAAGCCAGGCATTCCTTGCTTACAACACCCTGCCATGATCCCAGCCCCACGGGGGTCCTGGCAATCCGCTCCCAAAGGGCACACGGAGGGGTCTCCACTGCAGCTGATGGGAGGGGTCAGCATGACAGGAGGGTTCATTTTCCTTCCCTGCATTCCTGTTGCACATTCAGGACACTCCCAACACCTGTTCCCATCTACACAAACCCTTATAAGTTCTCTGAGGGGCTCCATTGGGGGTCTCTGGTGGTCACCTGTGCCTGCAGACCCCAAAGTTCTCAGTGACCACCTTATCAACTTCAAGACAACTCACCTGGTTGTAGAGGAGCTTGGTGCTGCTTGGCTGCTGCCTCAGTTCCCTTCTTCATTCTTTCTTGACTTTGCTTGCTCAGTCCCTTTAAGTTCCTTGGCTCAGCTCCATGCACTTTCTAGGGAACATCCCACTGCAAAAACTACCAGTTCTTGGTACATCTCCTAACTCAGATATCAGGGAGTGAGGCAGAAATCAACTCATCCAGGGCACTGCCTCCAAATATTGGGACAAAAACACCATAACATTCCACGGCCTCCCTTGGCAAATCAACCCCAAACTGCTCAGACACAAACAACACCCTGCACACTACAACAATCTGGCACTGCTGGTTCAACCCGGCCAAGTCAGTTGGGAAACTACACAAGGTCAACTTCCTTCCAAGTTTCAGTTATGACACAAAAGTCAGGGAGATCACAGACTCCCCCACAGAGTTTTACTCTGAGGAGAGAAGGAAACCAAAGCCATCCCCAGGGCTGCAATAGCTCAGGCTCCCCAAAAGGCCCAGGGGCTTCAGGTTTCTGAGGGGCTTCACCGAGGGCCTTCCCAGGTCTGCTCTGTCTGGAGCCCTCCAAGTCCTCAGTGCCTGCCTGAGGAACCTCAACACAACTCACCTGCTTACACAGCAACTTGGTGCTGCTTGCCTGCTGCCTCACTTCCCTTCTTCCCTCTTTCTTCACCTCCCTTGCTTGGTCCCTTTCAATCCCTGGGCTCAGCTCTGTGCACTTTCCAGGCTCCATCCCACTGCAAAAAGGATTAGCCCTTGTTACATCTCAACACTCAGAGAGCATTCCCCCTTTTTTCTTAACACTGGGCCATCAGGCCAGGGTCTCATTATTTAAAGCACAGTTTGACTCCTCAGTGACAACAACAGCTACAGCCCTGAATCCTAACACAGGCTGAGACACAAACACGGATGGGAACTCTTAAGGATCCACTTTGTCCTGCTCACCAATCAAAAGGAGCTTTCTGAACTCAAGAATAACAGACCCCAGGTCCTTTTACTGCAACTTTACCTGCTATAAATGTGACCCACAAGACCTGCAAAGGCCCTTCCCACTTCACCTGCAGGGCTGGCAGTGCCACCACTGGACACGGCCCCAGTGGCTGGGCAGGAACGGAGGGGCTGGGGCGTCCAATCCATCGGCCCAGGCGGCACCAGGAGTTCCTGCAGTTCCTGAGGGGAGAGCCTCAAGCCAACAAAGGATTAGGAAGAATATTTTAAACTTCAATGTGTCTATCTCCTGGAATATGGGGACTTTGATAAGTCCTACTGGTGCAACAAGGACACACTCAAGGCTATCTATTAAAAGGATCTACCAGCACTCAAAAGCTATCACTGTCCTTCTGTCAGGGGGAACGCAGCAAACTCTCTTTGCCAGGAGCCTCCAGGAGGACTTCCAGCTTTTGGGGCTCCCTTTTAACCATTTTTCCCATAACTGGAGCTGGGACTATCACCTGCCCTACAGGGGGAACAGCCCACAAAGTTCACCATCAGGGATGCCATTAACTGAAAGTCCCTTCTCAGGGGGGTCACTGCACACCTTGGCCTTTGTTTGCCCTCCCCACCAAAGATGCTTCCAACAGTTCTGACACATCTGGCAGACCCAGAGCTCTCCTCAGGGAATGCTTCAGCTGCTTAAAGGCTGCCCTTGCACCATCTATTCAAAAAGTCGCCATAACAGTCTTACCACACATCCCGAGGGAGCAATGCAGAGTCCAGCCCGTCCCACCATTCCCAGCAAGGCAGTTCATGGGCTGTCTGGGGCTCAGGGAGGAGTCACGGGGCTTCTCTTCTTCCTGCCTGCTTGCCCCATTTTCTCCTGCAAAAGCAAAGCTTTCTTGGCTTTCCTTGCTCAAGGAGATGCAAAGGCCATCTTTTAAATCCAATACTGGAAACTCCTCCAGGTTGTCATTCAAGGTGCTTCTCTCAGGTCCTGCACTAATCAATCATCTTGTCCACTGGTTTTCTTGGCAGGTTCTTGCATTCACGTCCTACAAGCAAACCAGGAGGAGCCAATTTAGCTGTTCCTGCAACCAATCCAGTCTGGCATTCTGATTTTAAAGGATACTGGGTTGGCCTTACCCATAGAGATCCCACATCAGGGGTAATACCTACAGGTTCTGCCCTCTTCCACTCTCCTGCAGCTCCACTGGCCCACACCACAGGAACAACTGCAGCTGCCACTTCAGTCAGGGCCTTGCTGCTGACAGGAGTTATTCCCTGCACAACAAGAGCTGCTGCTTGGACACATTTAGTTTCAGCAATTACAGTGTCAAGAGCCCCAGTTTTCAATTCCATTTCTGCCTCAACTTTTCCAGCCCATCACTTCCTAGCAGAGGTTTGGGTGAGTTTGGCAAAAACACAAACTGAGGAATTCCCCAATGTTTTCCCAGTTTGACCCCTGTCACACCAATCACCTTAACACTGCCAGTCCATAATTCTCATTCTGCTGTGTTCAGGACTGAGGAAATTGTACTTGTGTCTGACCAGGACATGTGCAAACCAAATGCTGGGGACTGGAACACACACCTGGCACTCCTGCAGCTCTCACAGTCACATTCCAGAGAAAACAGCCAATTGCACCCTCACTGCTCATTTCTTAATCCCAATCCCACACTTGTTTGGCACTTGGAGCACCGCTTTTAGAACCCAATTACAGCCCATTAGAGAGCTCCCTGTCTAGCAGGGACAGGGACCCCTGGGATACTCTCAGCAATGCCTGAATCCATGGCAGGGACCTTGCTTTGAGCTCCCCAGGGCCGGGCACCCCGAGGATCTCCCCGAATAATCCTTTCGGTGCGCGCTGGAGTCCTCGGGGTGCCCCAACCCGGGGGGCACCAACAGCACTGTCCCTCCAGGGGGCCAATTTGGTCCCAAAATGCAGGGGGATCTTGCCTGTGTCCCAGACTGGTCCGGGGATCTGAGGCCCTTCCCGAGAAAATCTCGGTGCCGGCGTGAAGGGCCAGAGATCCCTTGGAGCCACGGGAGAGCAGGCACAGAGTCCCTCCTGGGGGGCAATTTGCCTGCCTGAAAACAGCTCTTCAAAGGAGCCTCTAAGACTCAGCTGGTGACTTTTAGAAGCCAGGCATTCCTATACACTGTGAGATATTTTAAGGCTTATCTGACTGAAAAGCATAAAGCTTTTATCATGGACACCTGACCTCCCACAGACAGCTCCTTTCCCCTTTCAGTACAAAATTATTTTCATGGAATCACTCAATAGGAAGTGCCCAGGAACCCCAGACTGTGCTTTCCAGAACAGAAAATAAACAGAAGAACGGAGTTTTGCACAAGTGTAACATACTCCAGAACAGACCTGACTTTAGTTTTACCCTTTGTGTTCAAATATTCCATAGAAAAGCTCCAGCAGGAGAGCTGGTACATTCCCAAGAGTATCCTGGAAGTCCCTTTCACGAGGGCTGGAGGAAAATCGCAGTTGTATGAGTCCCTTGTGCCTGCAGATGCCTGGGGATCCTCTCCATCCACCTCGTGCTCTCCCAACAGCAGAAAGGGTGCTGAGACAGGAGGAAGGAAACCTTTAGCATAAAGCTGGGGAGGAATATAAAGCTTCCTTTCCTGGGGAGCTTTGCGAAGTCTGCAACGAGAAAGGGAAAATTTGCATCTCCTTTGGTACACGTGTCAACAGAGACTGAGACTTTTTGCCTTTTTCAGACAACCGTGCCCCTTTTGGCTCCCTGGCAGCTCCAATGGCACCAGAACCCCCCTTCCTGCACACCCACGGCTGTCACACACAGGCACCCACACACTTTTGCACCAGCCCACACGTGGCCAACATCTCCTCACCCTAGACATCCCAAGGTCAGTAGTTTTGCTAGAGAGCACAGCAACCCCCCTGTCCTCGCAAACTGCCTCCCTGCAAAAAAGGAATCGTTTTCCTGGACATTTCTCCCACAGTCAAGGTCTTTTCAAACTGCTGTCGTGCCACCAAACCTGCTCAGGGTCCCTCCCAGCTTCTGCCTGTCCTTGCATTTAAAGGCATAGGCACATTCTATCTTCCAACAGCAAACCCAGCTCCTCACGGGCAGTAGAAGCCCTGCTCTTACCTGGACAGACTGCCGGGCTCGGCACAGCTGTGGCTCATGGAGCAGCTTCCCAAGGCCGTTCTCTCTCCCAGCAGGAAGCACAACTCGCCTCCACACCAGGGGAAACCACGAGCGAGGCTGCAAATGGACACAGAAGGAGCAAAAAGCATTAACGCAGCACCAAAAAACCAAGTTAAAGCAGTCTTTGCCTCATAACCCTGCACGGGGAAAGGGTTTGGGATCCCAAAGCAAACCCTCAGACACCCAGAGAGCACAGGACCCACAGCCATGCCACGGCTCCCCCCGGGGGCACCCGGCAGGTAAGGGGCTTACCCGGGCCCCGCCGCCCAGCACAACGCGCCCCTAAACGCCCCCGGCTGCCCCGGTGCACAAACCCAGCGGCCAAGGCGCTCTCCCCTCCGCAGCCCGGGCAGCAGCGGGGCCGCACCCTCAGCCCCCACGCACAACCGCCCCCACCTGCCCCGCCGGCCCTTTATACCGCGGGCCGGCAGCGCTGCCCAATCAGCACTCGAGCGCCTCCGCCCAATCCCAGCCCGCCTGGCCCTGCGGCCCCGCCCCGCCCGCTCAGCCCGGCCCCGGCCCTCGGCGCGGCCCCGCTCCCCGTTCCCTCCGCGCGGCTCCCGCCGCAGCCCCGGCGGGCTGAAAGCCCAGAGCCAACGGGAACTCCAGCCAGCTGCAGGCAGATGTTACTCTGTCCCAGTTTGCCAGGGGTGGGCACGAAGGGGCCCTTCCCCGTTCGGAAGTGGAAGTTGTCCCCTGTGCACAGCCCGCTCTCATCCTCGGCCTCGTGGGAGCCAATTCCCTTGTCCCAGCCCACTTCCTGCAGAGAAGAAAGGGAAAGATTGCACAGAAGGGAGACATTCTTCCCTGGGAGGGTGGGGAGGTGGCCTGGCACAGAGAAGTTGTGGCTGCCCCATCCCTGCAAGTGGCCAAGGCCAGGCTGGAGGTCTATTAGAAGGTGTCCCTGCCTGTGGCAGGGGGTGGAAGGAGATGATCCCTGAGATCCTTTCCAACCCAAACCACTCCAGGATCCCAGGATGATTCCATGCTCTCTCTCTGCATTTCTTTGGCATCATTTCCTCTCAAAAACAACATCTGCGATTTAGTTGATTGCTAAAGCCATCATTTTAAAATCATCTCAGGAATCCAAAGGGACTGGAAAACACTTCATTAAAACTGACTTATTAGGAAATGGTTTGAACCAAGAGAATTAAAATCAGGACAAGAGCCTTAAAAAAATTAAATTTAGGAGAAGAGCCTTCAAAAAATTAAAATCAGGACAAGAGCCTTCAAAAAATTAAAATCAGGACAAGAGCCTTAAAAAAATTAAAATGAGGACAAGAGCCCAAGAGAATTAAAATCAGGAGAAATTCACGTTATTCCCCCCACACACACCCCGGGACAGACGGGAGGCCGCGAGTCCCGCCCTGCCGCCGGAACCGGCCCTTAACTCGAGCAGGGAGCGCTGCACCGGCACGAGAGCCACTGCGCATGCGTCGCCGGTCCCTCTCCTGCCTGCCCTTACTTACCACGTGATCGCCGGCGTCTTGCCAACGACTGCGCATGCGCCCCCCCCCCCCACCCCGCCGCCCGACCGCCCGGCTTCGCTTTCTTACTGCGGCTCCCCCTCCACTTTTCCGGCTCCCTGGGGTTCCCTCACCCACATTTCGGGGTCCCCTTCTCACATTTTAGGGGTGATGACCCCGCAATTTACGGTTCGGGGGGGGGGGAGGAGAGGAAACGGGGTGCCCAAGAAGGGGTTTCTTTTTTTTTTTTCTCTCTTTTATTTCATTTTCATTTTATTTCCTTTTTAGTTTTTTTGCCTTTTTTTTTAAATTTTCTTTTTTATATTTCCTTCTTTACTTCGTTTATTTTTTATTCTCTTTATTTTTCATTTTCTCTCCCAGTGCTCCCCAGTAACACCCAGTGCTCCCCAACAACCCTCAGTAACACCCAGTGCTCCCCAGTACACCCCAGTAACACCCAGTGCTCCTCAACAACCCCCAGTAACACCCAGTGCTCCCCAAAAATTGACCCAAAACCGACCCAAATCACCCCAAAAGCTGACCCAAAACTGACCCCAAAACCTGACCCCAATCATCCCAAAAGCTGACCCAAAACTGACCCCAATCATCCCAAAAGCTGACCCAAAACTGACCCCAATCATCCCAAAAGCTGACCCAAATCACCCCAAACAATGACCCCAAACTGACCCCAAAAACTGACCCAAATCATCCCCAAAACTGACCCAAAACTCTGCATTTCTTTGGCATCATTTCCTCTCAAAAACAACATCTGCGATTTAGTTGATTGCTAAAGCCATCATTTTAAAATCATCTCAGGAATCCAAAGGGACTGGAAAACACACAGAAATCATTCCTGCACCCACCAAAGCATTAGGAATTGGAACCCGATTCCCTCATCTCTCTCCTTGTTCTTCTTGGCTGGAAAACCTGATGATCCCCACTGGCTGTTTTTAGGCTGCTTTTCTTCCACAGCTCCTTTCCTCCCGGCTGAAACCTCCTGGCATCTTCAGGCCTTATCTGGAGGGAAGCCCCTCTGAAGTATTTCCTCTCGTGGCAATTCTGTGGGATGAAGAAGTAAACAAAGCACATCAAGAGCTCCTTCTACCCCCTTCCCTCGCAAACACCCTCCCAGCTTGTCCTTGGCAGCTCCATCCCCCCGGCAGCCGCACCCGACGCTTCGGCTCCGCTGGGAAAGGGACAGCAAGTGCAGAAGCAAGTTCAGGTCTGGGCAGGGGCTCCCTGGGGAACGGCACTTCAGTGCTTTAGTCCGTGGCCTTTCCTGCTGCCCTCCCTCCTGGAGGCAGAGGATGACCCGTCCCTTGTTTCTCCCACGCTGGCAGACCCAGGTCCTGCTCCTTTGGCCCCACTTTTCTTGGCAGACCCGGCATCATTTCCCAGGGTCCCCAGGAAACTTCTGCACTTGACCCACTGCTAAGTGCAGAGCACAGGGCGAGGGAAGGACAAATTTCTCGGCACCCACCCCCTGGAATTTCCCTCCTCCGCAGCACGCTCCCGTTCCCGCTGTCTCTGGAGGTGCCCGCACGAGTCCTCCTTCTCCCAGCACCTCAGAGAACGTCCTTTTCACCCAGGTCCTGCTTACCGTCGTCCAACAAAACACGCTGACAACATTTTTCACGATGCCAGTGGAGAGCTATCAGAGCACACTGCACAGGGAAGCTGAGCCTGCCCCATCCCTGCAAGTGTTCCAGGCCAGGCTGGACGGGACTCGCAGCAACCGGGGACAGTGGAAGGTGTCCCTGCCCACGGAAGACAGGCTGGCCTTTGAAGGTCCCCTTCAAACCAAATCGCTCTGGGATTCCCCTCCAAAATCACTCCCAAAGAGACACAGCAACCAAAGCAGAGGGACTGCACTCCCAGCTTTTCTTACCTGCAGGCACACACAGCACAGCACGTTGGACATAAAAGCCACAGGGTTAGTCCTGCCAGAGGCGTCCGGCACACCCACGGCGACCGAAGGGAAAGAGGCAGCCTGGGAACACGGAGTAAAAGACACCTTAATTAGGACTACACTGAGCCATAGCCAGGTCATTCCCACAGACAGCTTCACCGTCCAGTCCCACAAAAAGCACTGACCTCCCAGGGCCTCAGTTAGGATGGCTCCTGACGCTGACACCTCCGTTTGCCCCGGGGGGTCAAGAATAACATGCCTGGGAAGAAGTCACCCCCAACAACAAAAAGGGAAAATTAGTGAAGCACGGGGTCCTCTTCTGACTAGATTGCCACCAGCATTCCAGAGCAGATGACACGACTGTTCTGTTACAGACGAGAAAAGCCTGTTCTCCCAAACAAACAGCGAGGAGATTTATGGGCACGCCTGAAAATTTCCTGTGAGGAACTTTTTGTAACTAAGGAGCAGGTGCTGTCTTGAGTTGAAGGCATCAATTTGACAGACACTTAGGACAGCAAACTCTTCAGCAGAGCAATTAACTGCAGCCTATTTGAACAGCAGGGGAGAGAAAACGACAGTCGAAGGGAAGACAAGAAAAGCAGAACTGGAATCAGCAGACTTTTCTTCCATCTCTCCCGAGGAAGTCTAGTTTGTCTGTTCTAATAATTCTATGCCCTTTTCTACATGAAACTTAGAGCAAGGCTGAAAAAACAACTAGAAAACACGGAGAGAAGCTTTTTAGAATTTCACGTGATTTTCCCAAACCGATGCCAGAAAAGCAGAACTCGGTAGAATGTACTCACCTCGAGGCCTTTGTTCTTTTCTTCCATAAGCTTCGTCACCTGATTGAAAAAGCAGAGTAGACTCGGTATTTAGGCTCCCAACAGGAAAACTTCCCCTTCATTTCCTAAAAGAAACTACATTAATCTGCACAGCTGCAGGCGCGTCTCCAGCTGTTAAAGCCTTTCAGCTTTTCGGAGGGTGAGAATGCCCTGCTAAGGAAGGCTGAAAACTGCTCGGAGCCTGCACAGGTCCAAGAGCCCCTTGATTTTGTCTGTGTTCCAGTCCCGGGCTAAAGAAAGGGCAGAAGAAGCGCAGTTGTTCCTTGCCTCTTCCCTAAGAGGTTCGGCCAGGTGCTGGGCCAGCCCGGGCACTCCGGGGGAAGGCCGGCAGTGCCCAAGCAGCGCCGCTTTGCCAGGGGCGTCGCTTGCAAGAGCGCCGCCGAGCGCCGGGCCCTGCCTCACAGTCGCCGCCTGGCGGACACGGCCGGGAGCGGCACTGCAGCCGCGCGCCTCCCCCCCCCCCCCCCCCTCCTTGGCGAGACCCGCGGCGCCTTTGGACGCGCCCAGCTTACCCCGGGGTCGATCTCCGTCGAATCTGCCGCCGTGGGTCGCTTCCGGGGGGGGAAGGCGGCGGCGCAGCCCCGATAGCATCTCCAGGGCACGGCGGGAGCGAGCGGGGCAGAAGCGGGGGCAGAAGCGGGGGCAGGGGCGGGAGCGGAGCGGGGCGAGAGGGCGGCGCGACGTGCGCGCCATGCGGTCCTCGCGCGCCGCGGCCCCGAGACGGGGGCTGCCGGCGCCGGTGCCTGCCGCCGCCCACGAACCTGCCGCCCGCGCCCGGCGCCGCCGAGCGCCCGGCCCTGTCCCCGCAGCGGGAAGCAGCGCGGCGAGACGGCGCTGCGGGCGCGGGGTGGGGGTCCGGGTCGCGGCGGAAGCCTCTCGCCGCCATCTTTAGTGTGGTCGTTCCGGTCCTGGCGGCGCCATCTTTACTGTGGGCTTGGCGAACTTCCGGGCCGGGGCCGCCATCTTTAGTGTGGTCGTTCCGGTCCTGGCGGCGCCATCTTTACTGTGGGCTTGGCGAACTTCCGGGCCGGGGCCGCCATCTTTAGTGTGGTCGTTCCGGTCCTGGTGGCGCCATCTTTACTATGGGCTTGGCGGACTTCCGGGCCGGGGCCTTGGAAGACTTCCGGTCGCTCACTACTTCCGGTGACCGAGTTTACCCAAATTAGCGTCCGTCCTCGCTAATTTCTGCTCTTTCACCCCAAGAAATCTTCACGTTATTCCCCCCCCGCACACCCCGGGACAGACGGGAGACCGCGAGTCCCGCCCTGCCGCCGGAACCGGCCCTTAACTCGAGCAGGGAGCGCTGCACCGGCACGAGAGCCACTGCGCATGCGTCGCCGGTCCCTCTTCTGCCTGCCCTTACTTACCACGTGATCGCCGGCGTTTTGCCAACGACTGCGCATGCGCTGTTCAAAATTTTTTCAATGCAGTTCCTGTTTTCCGTCAGCAGGTGGCAGTATTTCATCTCAAATATATGTGCAATTCCTTTTCTCTATCACCAGGGGGCACTGTTGCTATGCGATTTTTTACTTATGGCATTTTTTTTTTGTTTTATAAGCGTATTTGTTCGTGTAGTTCTTTTGGGAAATCGGATAATTGGCTTGTAATTGCTGGTGGTTTGAAAATTTACTTGTGTAATTAGGCTCTTCTCCTGGTTTTAATTCTCTAGGCTCTTCTCCTAAGAGAATTAAAATCAGGAGAAGAGCCTAAAAAAAAAATGAAAATCAGGGGAAGAGCCTAAAAAAAATGAAAATCAGGAGAAGAGTCTAAAAATATAAAAATCAGGAGGAGAGCCCAAGAGAATTAAAATCAGGAGAAGAACCTAAGAGAATTAAAATCAAGAGAAGAGCCTAAAAAAATTACAATCAGGAGAAGAGCCTGAAAAAATTAAAATCAGGACACGGGACTAATACAATAAAAATCATGAGAGGAGCCTAAAAAAATTAAAATCAGGAGAGGAGCCTGAAAAAATTAAAATCAGGAGAGGGGACTAAAAAAATTAAAATCAGGAGAGGGGACTAAAAAAATTAAAATCAGGAGAGGGGACTAAAAAAATTAAAATCAGGAGAGGAGCCTGAAGGAATTACAATCAGGAGAGACCCAGAACTCACCCAAGTCTCCCCAAAAAACTACCAGAAACTGATTCAAATCTCCCCAAAAATGACCCAGAACTCACCCAAATCTCCCCAAAAAGTGACACAAAAACTGATCCAATTCACTCCAAAAATTGATCCAGAACTGACACAAAACTGGCCCAAATCACCTCAAAAACTAACTCCAAATTGGCCCAAAACCTGACCTAAAAATGCAAGAACCCCCCCCAAAACTGACCCAAAATGATACAAAATCAGCCCCAGATATGACCAGAAACTGACCCCAAAATCCCAAAACACTGATACCAAGACTCACCCAAATCTCCCCAAAAAAATGACCCAAAAGTCAGCCCAATCATCCCAAAAAATGACCAGAAACTGACCCAAAATTACCACAAAAATAAACCCAAAACTCACCCAAATCATCCCGAAAAATGACCAGAAACTGACCCAAATCTCCCCCAAAAATGACCAGAAACTCACTAAAAATAACCCCCAAAAATGATCAGAAACTGACACAAATCTCCCCAACAAATGACCCAAACTTTATTTCTTTTCTTAGCAACAAATCCCTTCCTTTGCTCCCCTCTGGCCCTGCCCACACGGCCCCAGTTCAGCTCTCAGTGAGTTCTTGCTTCTGGGCAGCGACTCCTCTGCCTCTTGCTGGGGCGGCAGCAGCTCCTGTGCCGGCAGGGAGAGGGACCCCGAGCCAGGAGAGGGACCCCGAGCCAGGAGAGGGACCCCAGAGCCCCTACAGAGACCCCAGAGCCATTATAGGGACCCCAGAGCCACGATAGAAACCCCAGAGTCCCTACAGAGACCCCAGAGCCATTATAGGGACCCCAGAGCCCTCCAGAGCCCCTATAGAGACCCCAGAGCCCCTATAGAGACCCCAGAGCCATTATAGGGACCCCAGAGCCCTCCAGAGCCCCTTGCTGGGTCACAGCCCCTCTTCTTCCTTCCAAACCCACCTTTCTGGCTGCAGCTGCTTTTCTTCTCTGGCTCCCCCTTCCTTCCCCAGGGAGCTTTGCCTTGTTCTTTGGCCAGGCTCCAGCTGCAGCTCAAGGGCAAAGCTGCAACTACAATTCCCCCTTCGGGTTTTTCACCTGAAAAACAAAGGCTTGGGCCAAACTCTGACCAGTCACTCGCTGAACACGAGACATCAAACAGGGCACACAGAATAAAATGCATCGAACTCTAAATCATGTTACAATGACTGTCCACCCCAATCCAGCACTGACATTAAAAACCTTCAAGCAATCAAAAAGACCTCCAAACATCCCTTAGATAGAGAAAAGCACACCAGGAACGAATGCAAAAAGAAAAATTCCAAACAATGCTCAATTAAATAACCATGGACTGATATAAAACATGTTTAGGGAACTTAAACCACTTCTTCCCATTATTCTCCATCAGAAATTACCCTTATTTAAGTTCTCCTTTTAACACTTCATTAAAACTGACTTATTAGGAAATGGTTTGAACCAAACTTCATAACTTGATGACTCCAGGGTTTGTGCTCCTTGACTTTGGCCTGAAGGGGTTTGGAACACAGGCTTTGTTCTGGAGAGCTTTTCCCCAATCTACAAACCCTTCTGCAAATGGGACTCCCTTCCCTCAGGGTTCGGTGGCCTCTGGTTTTCCTGAAGGCTGGGGGGGATCTGGGAGCCAAATCCCAAGGGATCCAGCCCAGCTCTGCACACACACACACACATTTCCAGCTGGTCACAGTCTCACGGGGGCCACCACCACTCAGCACATTTGCACACAAACACCCCTCTGAGTTCCTGGCACTGGGTCTGATGGACTAAGAAATGATCAGTCTGGTGGTTTGCCCTCAGAGGAGTAAGATCCAATGATGCATTTCTATTTTCATGACAATATAACCTGGAAAACACAAACATATTTCTGCTTCATGTGCAATTTAAAATTCAAAGACACAGAAACATTCCTAGAGTTCAAGTCCCCAGGTTTGGTTCCAAATGTCACTCGGTCCCCCTGGGACAAGAACAGTGGCACACACGGACTCAACAGCCCTGCACAAGCCCAGGAGTGGGGGGGAAATATCCTTGAGAGCACTGCTGCATTTCAAAAAGAAGTCAGTCACATCAACTCTGTAACAAATAAAAAAGAGAAGCCAAAATAAATAACTGTAGACAGGGTATTAAGTACCTTGAGAATACCAATAAGAAAAAACTAAGAATAAAGGCATCTATTTGAAGTACAAAGAGTTTGGGAGACACCATTTGTTTGCCACAAAGCCTTTATTTTGTTGGCTCTTCTATAGTTAGAACCCAAACCTTACCCTCCCACAAAAAGCAGAAAACCTCTTCAGAGAGTTAGGAGATGGAGTCAGTTTGGATTAACGGGAAGAATATCTCTGGAGACAAAATAAAGCAGAGAAAATAACCCCATCCTCAACAACAGAGCTGCCTCCCCACTGCCTGCCCCTGGACACTTGCTCTGGGGGTGACAGAGCCTGAAGTCTCCTGCCTAGTCCTGGGCAATACTTCCTGGGGACCACAGCACCACTGAGTTCCTAAAAATATCACAGGTTGGGCAGGTGCTTGAATTTTGTCTGGATTAACGCCCCCCTTCCTTTCCAGGTGCTGCCCTACTCATTGTAATGGTGCTTGTACTCCCTGAGCCATTCCCTCCCCCATCCAACCATCCCTTGTGCCCTCTCTGACAAGGACAGTGGGTCCAGGTGTTCTGCCACGCTCCCAGGGCACAGGGGGGGACTGTGGAGCCACCCTCGAGGGGGGAAACGTGCCCTGCCTGCCCTGCCCAGGGAAAGGGAACTGCCCCAGTGCTCCCCAGCACAAGGCACCCTTGGAAATATCCACTGCAATGGGACACTCAGGGACAGCAACAAGCACTGCACGAGGCTGCTCTGGCACAGGACCAATTTTAGCCTCAGCTTTTCTCTGGACCACTTCACTTTGTTTGCCACCTCATCCTGCAGTCAGAACTTGCTGTCCTTGCAACCTTTCAGGGTGACCAAAAATGAGAGAGGCCTCTGCTCCAGCACCCACAAGGGCCTGATCCATCTGACAGGATCCATTTTTCCAGGGAATTCAAAGCTCCACCTGAGGACCAGGGTCTTTTCTCACCCATCCCTGTGCTGCAGCTTGGCCTCCATCTCCCTGTGCTTTCAGTTCCCTCCATGGTTGAACACTGGCAGCCCTGGCCCTGGGCGGAGCTCGGCATCCTGATCCCATCCCTCCTGGCCCCCGGAACCGCTGACTCAGCAATGGGGGGCCCTCCATTGCCAAGGGCACGGGCCCGTCGGGGTTCACGGGGGGAGTAGGAGGGCGAAGGCTCCAGCCCTGCTGCTACAACCTTCCACCACTACAGCCAACAGAGGAGCCTCTCCAGCCCTGCCTCCCAAGGCATCCTCAACAAACCCAGCCCAGCTCCACAGGACAAACTGCTCCCTGTCTGCCCAGGCCAGTCTAATCCCAGAGGTTCCCAGGTCATGCAGGACAACTGCCCAGGAGATCAGAGACTCCAGTCCATCTCTTCCTAGCACAGGTTTGGGTGAGTTTGGCAAATAGAGAGACTCAGGAATTCCCCAGTGTTTTCCCAGTTTGACCCCTGTCACACCAATCACCTTAACACTGCCAGTCCATAATTCTCATTCTGCTGTGTTCAGGACTGAGGAAATTGTACTTGTGTCTGACCAGGACATGTGCAAACCAAATGCTGGGGACTGGAACACACACCTGGCACTCCTGCAGCTCTCACAGTCACATTCCAGAGAAAACAGCCAATTGCACCCTCACTGCTCATTTCTTAATCCCAATCCCACACTTCTTTGGCACTTGGAGCACCACTTTTAGAACCCAATTACAGCCCATTAGAGAGCTCCCTGTCTAGCAGGGACAGGGACCCCTGGGATACTCTCAGCAATGCCTGAATCCATGGCAGGGACCTTGCTTTGAGCTCCCCAGGGCCGGGCACCCCGAGGATCTCCCCGAATAATCCTTTCGGTGCGCGCTGGAGTCCTCGGGGTGCCCCAACCCGGGGGGCACCAACAGCACTGTCCCTCCAGGGGGCCAATTTGGTCCCAAAATGCAGGGGGATCTTGCCTGTGTCCCAGACTGGTCCGGGGATCTGAGGCCCTTCCCGAGAAAATCTCGGTGCCGGCGTGAAGGGCCAGAGATCCCTTGGAGCCACGGGAGAGCAGGCACAGAGTCCCTCCTGGGGGGCAATTTGCCTGCCTGAAAACAGCTCTTCAAAGGAGCCTCTAAGACTCAGCTGGTGACTTTTAGAAGCCAGGCATTCCTATACACTGTGAGATATTTTAAGGCTTATCTGACTGAAAAGCATAAAGCTTTTATCATGGACACCTGACCTCCCACAGACAGCTCCTTTCCCCTTTCAGTACAAAATTATTTTCATGGAATCACTCAATAGGAAGTGCCCAGGAACCCCAGACTGTGCTTTCCAGAACAGAAAATAAACAGAAGAACGGAGTTTTGCACAAGTGTAACATACTCCAGAACAGACCTGACTTTAGTTTTACCCTTTGTGTTCAAATATTCCATAGAAAAGCTCCAGCAGGAGAGCTGGTACATTCCCAAGAGTATCCTGGAAGTCCCTTTCACGAGGGCTGGAGGAAAATCGCAGTTGTATGAGTCCCTTGTGCCTGCAGATGCCTGGGGATCCTCTCCATCCACCTCGTGCTCTCCCAACAGCAGAAAGGGTGCTGAGACAGGAGGAAGGAAACCTTTAGCATAAAGCTGGGGAGGAATATAAAGCTTCCTTTCCTGGGGAGCTTTGCGAAGTCTGCAACGAGAAAGGGAAAATTTGCATCTCCTTTGGTACACGTGTCAACAGAGACTGAGACTTTTTGCCTTTTTCAGACAACCGTGCCCCTTTTGGCTCCCCGGCAGCTCCAATGGCACCAGAACCCCCCTTCCTGCACACCCACGGCTGTCACACACAGGCACCCACACACTTTTGCACCAGCCCACACGTGGCCAACATCTCCTCACCCTAGACATCCCAAGGTCAGTAGTTTTGCTAGAGAGCACAGCAACCCCCCTGTCCTCGCAAACTGCCTCCCTGCAAAAAAGGAATCGTTTTCCTGGACATTTCTCCCACAGTCAAGGTCTTTTCAAACTGCTGTCGTGCCACCAAACCTGCTCAGGGTCCCTCCCAGCTTCTGCCTGTCCTTGCATTTAAAGGCATAGGCACATTCTATCTTCCAACAGCAAACCCAGCTCCTCACGGGCAGTAGAAGCCCTGCTCTTACCTGGACAGACTGCCGGGCTCGGCACAGCTGTGGCTCATGGAGCAGCTTCCCAAGGCCGTTCTCTCTCCCAGCAGGAAGCACAACTCGCCTCCACACCAGGGGAAACCACGAGCGAGGCTGCAAATGGACACAGAACGAGCAAAAAGCATTAACGCAGCACCAAAAAACCAAGTTAAAGCAGTCTTTGCCTCATAACCCTGCACGGGGAAAGGGTTTGGGATCCCAAAGCAAACCCTCAGACACCCAGAGAGCACAGGACCCACAGCCATGCCACGGCTCCCCCCGGGGGCACCCGGCAGGTAAGGGGCTTACCCGGGCCCCGCCGCCCAGCACAAGGCGCCCCTAAACGCCCCCGGCTGCCCCGGTGCACAAACCCAGCGGCCAAGGCGCTCTCCCCTCCGCAGCCCGGGCAGCAGCGGGGCCACACCCTCAGCCTCCACACACAACCGCCCCCACCTGCCCCGCCGGCCCTTTATACCGCGGGCCGGCAGCGCTGCCCAATCAGCACTCGAGCGCCTCCGCCCAATCCCAGCCCGCCTGGCCCTGCGGCCCCGCCCCGCCCGCTCAGCCCGGCCCCGGCCCTCGGCGCGGCCCCGCCCCCCGATCCCTCCGCGCGGCTCCCGCCGCAGCCCCGGCGGGCTGAAAGCCCAGAGCCAACGGGAACTCCAGCCAGCTGCAGGCAGATGTTACTCTGTCCCAGTTTGCCAGGGGTGGGCACGAAGGGGCCCTTCCCCGTTCGGAAGTGGAAGTTGTCCCCTGTGCACAGCCCGCTCTCATCCTCGGCCTCGTGGGAGCCAATTCCCTTGTCCCAGCCCACTTCCTGCAGAGAAGAAAGGGAAAGATTGCACAGAAGGGAGACATTCTTCCCTGGGAGGGTGGGGAGGTGGCCTGGCACAGAGAAGTTGTGGCTGCCCCATCCCTGCAAGTGGCCAAGGCCAGGCTGGAGGTCTATTAGAAGGTGTCCCTGCCTGTGGCAGGGGGTGGAAGGAGATGATCCCTGAGATCCTTTCCAACCCAAACCACTCCAGGATCCCAGGATGATTCCATGCTCTCTCTCTGCATTTCTTTGGCATCATTTCCTCTCAAAAACAACATCTGCGATTTAGTTGATTGCTAAAGCCATCATTTTAAAATCATCTCAGGAATCCAAAGGGACTGGAAAACACACAGAAATCATTCCTGCACCCACCAAAGCATTAGGAATTGGAACCCGATTCCCTCATCTCTCTCCTTGTTCTTCTTGGCTGGAAAACCTGACGATCCCCACTGGCTGTTTTTAGGCTGCTTTTCTTCCACAGCTCCTTTCCTCCCGGCTGAAACCTCCTGGCATCTTCAGGCCTTATCTGGAGGGAAGCCCCTCTGAAGTATTTCCTCTCGTGGCAATTCTGTGGGATGAAGAAGTAAACAAAGCACATCAAGAGCTCCTTCTACCCCCTTCCCTCGCAAACACCCTCCCAGCTTGTCCTTGGCAGCTCCATCCCCCCGGCAGCCGCACCCGACGCTTCGGCTCCGCTGGGAAAGGGACAGCAAGTGCAGAAGCAAGTTCAGGTCTGGGCAGGGGCTCCCTGGGGAACGGCACTTCAGTGCTTTAGTCCGTGGCCTTTCCTGCTGCCCTCCCTCCTGGAGGCAGAGGATGACCCGTCCCTTGTTTCTCCCACGCTGGCAGACCCAGGTCCTGCTCCTTTGGCCCCACTTTTCTTGGCAGACCCGGCATCATTTCCCAGGGTCCCCAGGAAACTTCTGCACTTGACCCACTGCTAAGTGCAGAGCACAGGGCGAGGGAAGGACAAATTTCTCGGCACCCACCCCCTGGAATTTCCCTCCTCCGCAGCACGCTCCCGTTCCCGCTGTCTCTGGAGGTGCCCGCACGAGTCCTCCTTCTCCCAGCACCTCAGAGAACGTCCTTTTCACCCAGGTCCTGCTTACCGTCGTCCAACAAAACACGCTGACAACATTTTTCACGATGCCAGTGGAGAGCTATCAGAGCACACTGCACAGGGAAGCTGAGCCTGCCCCATCCCTGCAAGTGTTCCAGGCCAGGCTGGACGGGACTCGCAGCAACCGGGGACAGTGGAAGGTGTCCCTGCCCACGGAAGACAGGCTGGCCTTTGAAGGTCCCCTTCAAACCAAATCGCTCTGGGATTCCCCTCCAAAATCACTCCCAAAGAGACACAGCAACCAAAGCAGAGGGACTGCACTCCCAGCTTTTCTTACCTGCAGGCACACACAGCACAGCACGTTGGACATAAAAGCCACAGGGTTAGTCCTGCCAGAGGCGTCCGGCACACCCACGGCGACCGAAGGGAAAGAGGCAGCCTGGGAACACGGAGTAAAAGACACCTTAATTAGGACTACACTGAGCCATAGCCAGGTCATTCCCACAGACAGCTTCACCGTCCAGTCCCACAAAAAGCACTGACCTCCCAGGGCCTCAGTTAGGATGGCTCCTGACGCTGACACCTCCGTTTGCCCCGGGGGGTCAAGAATAACATGCCTGGGAAGAAGTCACCCCCAACAACAAAAAGGGAAAATTAGTGAAGCACGGGGTCCTCTTCTGACTAGATTGCCACCAGCATTCCAGAGCAGATGACACGACTGTTCTGTTACAGACGAGAAAAGCCTGTTCTCCCAAACAAACAGCGAGGAGATTTATGGGCACGCCTGAAAATTTCCTGTGAGGAACTTTTTGTAACTAAGGAGCAGGTGCTGTCTTGAGTTGAAGGCATCAATTTGACAGACACTTAGGACAGCAAACTCTTCAGCAGAGCAATTAACTGCAGCCTATTTGAACAGCAGGGGAGAGAAAACGACAGTCGAAGGGAAGACAAGAAAAGCAGAACTGGAATCAGCAGACTTTTCTTCCATCTCTCCCGAGGAAGTCTAGTTTGTCTGTTCTAATAATTCTATGCCCTTTTCTACATGAAACTTAGAGCAAGGCTGAAAAAACAACTAGAAAACACGGAGAGAAGCTTTTTAGAATTTCACGTGATTTTCCCAAACCGATGCCAGAAAAGCAGAACTCGGTAGAATGTACTCACCTCGAGGCCTTTGTTCTTTTCTTCCATAAGCTTCGTCACCTGATTGAAAAAGCAGAGTAGACTCGGTATTTAGGCTCCCAACAGGAAAACTTCCCCTTCATTTCCTAAAAGAAACTACATTAATCTGCACAGCTGCAGGCGCGTCTCCAGCTGTTAAAGCCTTTCAGCTTTTCGGAGGGTGAGAATGCCCTGCTAAGGAAGGCTGAAAACTGCTCGGAGCCTGCACAGGTCCAAGAGCCCCTTGATTTTGTCTGTGTTCCAGTCCCGGGCTAAAGAAAGGGCAGAAGAAGCGCAGTTGTTCCTTGCCTCTTCCCTAAGAGGTTCGGCCAGGTGCTGGGCCAGCCCGGGCACTCCGGGGGAAGGCCGGCAGTGCCCAAGCAGCGCCGCTTTGCCAGGGGCGTCGCTTGCAAGAGCGCCGCCGAGCGCCGGGCCCTGCCTCACAGTCGCCGCCTGGCGGACACGGCCGGGAGCGGCACTGCAGCCGCGCGCCTCCCCCCCCCCCTCCCCTCCTTGGCGAGACCCGCGGCGCCTTTGGACGCGCCCAGCTTACCCCGGGGTCGATCTCCGTCGAATCTGCCGCCGTGGGTCGCTTCCGGGGGGGGAAGGCGGCGGCGCAGCCCCGATAGCATCTCCAGGGCACGGCGGGAGCGAGCGGGGCAGAAGCGGGGGCAGAAGCGGGGGCAGGGGCGGGAGCGGAGCGGGGCGAGAGGGCGGCGCGACGTGCGCGCCATGCGGTCCTCGCGCGCCGCGGCCCCGAGACGGGGGCTGCCGGCGCCGGTGCCTGCCGCCGCCCACGAACCTGCCGCCCGCGCCCGGCGCCGCCGAGCGCCCGGCCCTGTCCCCGCAGCGGGAAGCAGCGCGGCGAGACGGCGCTGCGGGCGCGGGGTGGGGGTCCGGGTCGCGGCGGAAGCCTCTCGCCGCCATCTTTAGTGTGGTCGTTCCGGTCCTGGCGGCGCCATCTTTACTGTGGGCTTGGCGAACTTCCGGGCCGGGGCCGCCATCTTTAGTGTGGTCGTTCCGGTCCTGGCGGCGCCATCTTTACTGTGGGCTTGGCGAACTTCCGGGCAGGGGCCGCCATCTTTAGTGTAGTCGTTCCGGTCCTGGTGGCGCCATCTTTACTATGGGCTTGGCGGACTTCCGGGCCGGGGCCTTGGAGGACTTCCTGTCGCTCACTACTTCCGGTGACCGAGTTTACCCAAATTAGCGTCCCTCCTCGCTAATTTCTGCGCTTTCACCCCAAGAAATCTTCACGTTATTCCCCCCCCTCACACCCCGGGACAGACGGGAGACCGCGAGTCCCGCCCTGCCGCCGAAACCGGCCCTTAACTCGAGCAGGGAGCGCTGCACCGGCACGGGAGCCACTGCGCATGCGTCGCCGGTCCCTCTCCTGCCTGCCCTTACTTACCACGTGATCGCCGGCGTTTTGCCAACGACTGCGCATGCGCTGTTCAAAATTTTTTCAATGCAGTTCCTGTTTTCCGTCAGCAGGTGGCAGTATTTCATCTCAAATTTATGTGCAATTCCTTTTCTCTGTCACCAGGGGGCACTGTTGCTATGCGATTTTTTACTTATGGCATTTTTTTTTTTGTTTTATAACCGTATTTGTTCGTGTAGTTCTTTTGGGAAATCGGATAATTGGCTTGTAATTGCTGGTGGTTTGAAAATTTACTTGTGTAATTAGGCTCTTCTCCTGGTTTTAATTCTCTAGGCTCTTCTCCTAAGAGAATTAAAATCAGGAGAAGAGCCTAAAAAAAAAATGAAAATCAGGGGAAGAGCCTAAAAAAAATGAAAATCAGGAGAAGAGCCTAAAAAAAATGAAAATCAGGAGAAGAGTCTAAAAATATAAAAATCAGGAGGAGAGCCCAAGAGAATTAAAATCAGGAGAAGAACCTAAGAGAATTAAAATCAAGAGAAGAGCCTAAAAAAATTACAATCAGGAGAAGAGCCTAAAAAAATTAAAAACAGGAGAGGAGCCTGAAAAAATTAAAATCAGGACACGGGACTAATACAATAAAAATCAGGAGAGGAGCCTAAAAAAATTAAAATCAGAAGAGGAGCCTGAAAAAATTAAAATCAGGACAGGGGACTAATACAATAACAATCAGGAGAGGGGACTAAAAAAATTAAAATCAGGATAGGGGGCTAAAAAAATTAAAATCAGGAGAGGAGTCTAAAAAATTAAAATGAGGAGAAGAGCCTAAAAAAATTAAAATCAGGAGAGGAGCCTGAAGGAATTACAATCAGGAGAGACCCAGAACTCACCCAAGTCTCCCCAAAAAACTACCAGAAACTGATTCAAATCTCACCAAAAATGACCCAGAACTCACCCAAATCTCCCCAAAAAGTGACACAAAAACTGATCCAATTCACTCCAAAAATTGATCCAGAACTGACACAAAACTGGCCCAAATCACCTCAAAAACTAACTCCAAATTGGCCCAAAACCTGACCTAAAAATGCAAAAAACCCCCCCCAAAACTGACCCAAAATGATACAAAATCAGCCCCAAATATGACCAGAAACTGACCCCAAAATCCCAAAACACTGATACCAAGACTCACCCAAATCTCCCCAAAAAAATGACCCAAAAGTTAGCCCAATCACCCCAAAAAATGACCAGAAACTCACCCAAAATTACCACAAAAATAAACCCAAAACTCACCCAAATCATCCCGAAAAATGACCAGAAACTGACCCAAATCTCCCCCAAAAATGACCAGAAACTCACTAAAAATAACCCCCAAAAATGATCAGAAACTGACACAAATCTCCCCAACAAATGACCCAAACTTTATTTCTTTTCTTAGCAACAAATCCCTTCCTTTGCTCCCCTCTGGCCCTGCCCACACGGCCCCAGTTCAGCTCTCAGTGAGTTCTTGCTTCTGGGCAGCGACTCCTCTGCCTCTTGCTGGGGCGGCAGCAGCTCCTGTGCCGGCAGGGAGAGGGACCCCGAGCCAGGAGAGGGACCCCAGAACCAGGAGAGGGACCTCAGAACCAGGAGAGGGACCCCAGAGCCATTACAGGGACCCCAGAGCCATTATAGGGACCCCAGAGCCACGATAGAAACCCCAGAGTCCCTACAGAGACCCCAGAGCCATTATAGGGACCCCAGAGCCCTCCAGAGCCCCTATAGAGACCCCAGAGCCCCTATAGAGACCCCAGAGCCATTACAGGGACCCCAGAGCCATTACAGGGACCCCAGAGCCATTACAGGGACCCCAGAGCCCTCCAGAGCCCCTTGCTGGGTCACAACCCCTCTTCTCCCGTCCAAACCCACCTTTCTGGCTGCAGCTGCTTTTCTTCTCTGGCTCCCCCTTCCTTCCCCAGGGAGCTTTGCCTTGTTCTTTGGCCAGGCTCCAGCTGCAGCTCAAGGGCAAAGCTGCAACTACAATTCCCCCTTCGGGTTTTTCACCTGAAAAACAAAGGCTTGGGCCAAACTCTGACCAGTCACTCGCTGAACACGAGACATCAAACAGGGCACACAGAATAAAATGCATCGAACTCTAAATCATGTTACAATGACTGTCCACCCCAATCCAGCACTGACATTAAAAACCTTCAACCAACCAAAATGACCTCCAAACATCCCTTAGATAGAGAAAAGCACACCAGGAACAATGCAAAAAGAAAAATTCCAAACAATGCTCAATTAAATAACCATGGACTGATATAAAACATGTTTAGGGAACTTAAACCACTTCTTCCCATTATTCTCCATCAGAAATTACCCTTATTTAAGTTCTCCTTTTAACACTTCATTAAAACTGACTTATTAGGAAATGCTTTGAACCAAGAGAATTAAAATCAGGACAAGAGCCTTAAAAAAATTAAATTTAGGAGAAGAGCCTTAAAAAAATTAAAATCAGGACAAGAGCCTTCAAAAAATTAAAATCAGGACTAGAGCCTTCAAAAAATTAAAATCAGGACAAGAGCCTTCAAAAAATTAAAATCAGGACAAGAGCCTTAAAAAAATTAAAATGAGGACAAGAGCCCAAGAGAATTAAAATCAGGAGAAATTCACGTTATTCCCCCCACACACACCCCGGGACAGACGGGAGGCCGCGAGTCCCGCCCTGCCGCCGGAACCGGCCCTTAACTCGAGCAGGGAGCGCTGCACCGGCACGAGAGCCACTGCGCATGCGTCGCCGGTCCCTCTCCTGCCTGCCCTTACTTACCACGTGATCGCCGGCGTCTTGCCAACGACTGCGCATGCGCCCCCCCCCCCCACCCCGCCGCCCGACCGCCCGGCTTCGCTTTCTTACTGCGGCTCCCCCTCCACTTTTCCGGCTCCCTGGGGTTCCCTCACCCACATTTCGGGGTCCCCTTCTCACATTTTAGGGGTGATGACCCCGCAATTTACGGTTCGGGGGGGGGGGAGGAGAGGAAACGGGGTGCCCAAGAAGGGGTTTCTTTTTTTTTTTTCTCTCTTTTATTTCATTTTCATTTTATTTCCTTTTTAGTTTTTTTGCCTTTTTTTTTAAATTTTCTTTTTTATATTTCCTTCTTTACTTCGTTTATTTTTTATTCTCTTTATTTTTCATTTTCTCTCCCAGTGCTCCCCAGTAACACCCAGTGCTCCCCAACAACCCTCAGTAACACCCAGTGCTCCCCAGTACACCCCAGTAACACCCAGTGCTCCTCAACAACCCCCAGTAACACCCAGTGCTCCCCAAAAATTGACCCAAAACCGACCCAAATCACCCCAAAAGCTGACCCAAAACTGACCCCAAAACCTGACCCCAATCATCCCAAAAGCTGACCCAAAACTGACCCCAATCATCCCAAAAGCTGACCCAAATCACCCCAAACAATGACCCCAAACTGACCCCAAAAACTGACCCAAATCATCCCCAAAACTGACCCAAAACTCTGCATTTCTTTGGCATCATTTCCTCTCAAAAACAACATCTGCGATTTAGTTGATTGCTAAAGCCATCATTTTAAAATCATCTCAGGAATCCAAAGGGACTGGAAAACACACAGAAATCATTCCTGCACCCACCAAAGCATTAGGAATTGGAACCCGATTCCCTCATCTCTCTCCTTGTTCTTCTTGGCTGGAAAACCTGATGATCCCCACTGGCTGTTTTTAGGCTGCTTTTCTTCCACAGCTCCTTTCCTCCCGGCTGAAACCTCCTGGCATCTTCAGGGCTTATCTGGAGGGAAGCCCCTCTGAAGTATTTCCTCTCGTGGCAATTCTGTGGGATGAAGAAGTAAAAAAAGCACATCAAGAGCTCCTTCCACCCCCTTCCCTCGCAAACACCCTCCCAGCTTGTCCTTGGCAGCTCCATCCCCCCGGCAGCCGCACCCGATGCTTCGGCTCCGCTGGGAAAGGGACAGCAAGTGCAGAAGCAAGTTCAGGTCTGGGCAGGGGCTCCCTGGGGAACGGCACTTCAGTGCTTTAGTCCGTGGCCTTTCCTGCTGCCCTCCCTCCTGGAGGCAGAGGATGACCCGTCCCTTGTTTCTCCCACGCTGGCAGACCCAGGTCCTGCTCCTTTGGCCCCACTTTTCTTGGCAGACCCGGCATCATTTCCCAGGGTCCCCAGGAAACTTCTGCACTTGACCCACTGCTAAGTGCAGAGCACAGGGCGAGGGAAGGACAAATTTCTCGGCACCCACCCCCTGGAATTTCCCTCCTCCGCAGCACGCTCCCGTTCCCGCTGTCTCTGGAGGTGCCCACACGAGTCCTCCTTCTCCCAGCCCTGCCAAACTGACACACACACAGGAGAAATAACAAGTCTTGCTTGCACAATTCCCCACCCTAACCCTTGCCTGTCCTGCCCAGAGCTGAGGGAAATCTGACGGAATATTAATAAACCACCTTTGTTAAGAGCAGTCATCAGCCCGGTCCTTCAGGCTTTGCAGGAGTTTGTAGGGAACAGCCCCAAATTCCAGTCCTACCTCTAAATTTGTAACAGCTTTCCTCGGAGAGATTCTGGACAGTAACACATACAACAGAAAGAAAAGACTGCACAAGGAGTAACAGAAGGTTTGCCATGAAGAATAGAGGTTCCTGTTCTCCCTCATCAGGCTGGGACTGGAGGACCCAGTCTTTGCCATCAAGAGACCAGAGTGTTGTCATTAAGACTTAAACCTCTCCCCCACGGGTGTTTCTCAGAGAACTGGGCCAGCACTGAGCTACTCCCATGTGCCTGCAGTGCTTTGGGGAGGGACAAGACAACCTTCCACTTGTGCTTGGAAGAGAATGAAAAGTCATTCCCCTTCTCTCTCTCTGACCCAGCACCAAAGCAGTCCTGTAGGACAACACTGGACTAGGCCTGATTCAACTGGGAAAGAAAAAAATCCTAAACAAACAAACAAAACCACCCTGAATTTCAGGTAAAAATACGCTGCTTCCTGAACAGGAGCACACAAAATGCATTGAAGCCAAACAGAAAATGACAAACCAGAAGAAAAAAAGAGCCAAAAGAAATGCTCTGCCTGCCTTGATACGCTCTCTGTTTGACCATTCCAAAGGGAATTCTCCACAGATCAGAAGCAATTACCAATCATTTTTCCTCTGTAACAAATGAACAACTTGGGTTTCTGCTGAGGGGCTGGACATGTCCAGTGAGGGTTCAGGGTCTGGTGGGTTGTTTATGGCAGATTCTGACCGGCCCAGGCCAAACCCAACCACCCCCATTGCTGCTCCATCCCACATGGAGAATATTGATACTGTATAGAAATACTCCCCTTCCCTGCTACTCCATCCTTCCTTACACATGCGTGGAGCAGGTTTTCTCCACCCTTTGTTCCCAGCAACAGCTCTCCAGCCCGAATCCCAGCTCCCACAGACACAAACTAAACACACCTAAGGTGATGGTTCCATCAGCACCTGGAATTCCAAGCTCCCTGTTCGCTGGAATGCTCATCCCAACACTCACAGCAATCTCACCTCAGCCCACAGGCTCTCTGTCCGCAGAGGCAAGCACAGCCTGCTCTGGCACCATGTTTCCTCTCATTCCTGATCTCCTGCAAACCCCCAGGGAAATCCAATCCCTCAGACCCTGCATCCCTGGACACGAGGGGAACTGGAGTTTGACCCGGATCCCAGCACCCTGGACAAGTGTGTTCCCACGAGCACGTGCCTGTGGCTCCATCCAGCCCATCCATCCCTCCTTTTCCCCCAGGGAGTCCCAAACCCTCCCCCAGCTCCCCTGCGTCTGTCCCCCGGCCCAGCCCAGCTCCAGGCTCTCCCCCAGCGCTGTGTCAGCCCCAGCCCTGGCAGAGCTGCAAACAGCCCCCAGCTCGGCCCCCCGGGCTCCTGAACCCCCAAGCCAAGGCTCGGGCTCACCAACGGGGACCCACCTGCCCCTCTCAGCACAGCCCAACCCCACAGCTCGGGGACCCCACGCTCACCCAGCCCTTCACCCCTTCCTCTCCACCCTTCCCAGCACGGCAAGGACCAACCTGCAGTGGAAACAGAGCCAGTGCCCAGGGAGCAAATGCCAACAGGCAGGAGGAGAGAAACGTGTCCCTCTGACTTACCTCACCCCACGGGCTGCACCAGGTGCCCCCAGCGCCGGTCGGTGGGGCTGGAGCCTGTTGCCTTTGGCTGCTCACACCCCAACACATTCGGCATTGCTGGACCCAAGTCAACGATTTTCCCTGTCCTGAAAGAGAGGAGAACAAGAAAATTAAGCGCACCGGGGAAGTCAAAGGCCCTTGGCTTTCACCCTTCTCTTCTGATTACTCACCACAGGCGTTTCTTCCCTAAAACCTGCTCTTACCCCGCACCCCCCGCCCCGGCCGGTCGCCGCCACTGCCCTGCCCGGCGGCCCCGAGCGCTTCAGGCCCGGCCCGGCCAACGCCTCGCTCTGCGCAGGCGCCGCTTCCCGGCCCACGCCTCGCTCTGCGCAGGCGCCGCTTCCCGGCCCGCCCCGACCGCCGGGCGCTGCCTCGCGGTCGCCGCCTGGCGGACACGGCCGGGAACGGCACTGCAGCCGCGCCCCCCCCTTGCGAGACCCGCGGCGCCTTTCGCGAGGACGGGCCTTTCTTCCCTAAAACCTGCCCTTCCCTAGGAAAAGCTGAGCAATTCACAGAGTTGCTGTTTTTAGCCCGGCTTCCCAAAGGACTTCTCTCTCCCGGCGGCGGCGGCGGCGGCAGCAGCAGCAACGCTCCCCGGGAAGCCCTGACGGAGGCTGGGAACTGACACACAACAAGCCAAGAGCATTAACTCGGCCCCAAAACACTCCACAACAGACCAATTTACAGTCACCTTTGCCTCCTCCCCCCCGTGCAGGCCCAGGCTTTGGGATTCCAAGGCAAACCCCGAGAGGCCCAGAGAGCAGCAGCCCCTCAGCCCCAGCACGGCCTCCCCCGGGCTCCCCCGGCCGGGAACCGGCCCAGCCAGCCCCTGCTGTGCAGCACAGCAGGCGGGGGGATGACTTTTGGGACCCCTCCCTGGCCGCTGTAGAGCAATGCAGGCACCGGGGCCAAGTCCTGCCCGGACCCCGGGCACCGCAGACAGTTCAGCCCCAGCAGCAGCAGCAGCAGCAGCAGCAGCAGCAGCAGCAGCAGCTGCTGTTCTGCCTCTTGCTCCCCTCTCATTTGGAACCGAACGGTGAGGAACAAGCCCCAGGTACAATCGGCACCGAGCAGCAAGGCCTGGGCTTGCCAGAGGCCCGGGCCTGCCTACTCCAGGCTCTGGGCTTCCTTTGCTTTCTTGCGCCGCAATTCTCCTGCCCCCGCAAGCGTTAAAAGACAGACTGCCCGGTGAGACGTGCCCCTAAACAGCCATCAGTTCCAAGGCCAGAAAATCTCAGGGCCACACTTCGAAACCCTGCCGTGAGGCCCCCGGAGAAGCCAAGGGGAGCTGGGATTCCCTGGAGTCCCAGGGAACCGAGGGGAAGGTGGTGAACGAGCAGAGAGCAAACGCCTCCAGCTGCTTCTCCCTGCAGCCCCCACGGAAGGTGCAGCGAACGCACACCTGTGTGGAGTTTTTAAGAGAGCTTTAAAATAAACTAAAAAACAATCAGTTTACCGAAAAATCCTTCTGCAGTCCGCGCTGTCAAACAACTCAAATTGCTCACTAAGAAAATGACCTAATTTAGAACAACTGAATTGTAGAACCTCAGTGCAGCTGCCCTGGGATTTCATGCCCCCAGTGTCTCTTGCATCGGGGAAAAGGACTGGGATGCACTGGGAGGGACTGGGGGCAGTGCGGAGGGATGGGGATGGGACTGAGGGCAATGGAGAGGGGCTTGGGGGACTGGACTGGGAGTGGGGGCACTGCACTGCCATCCACTGGTATGGGATTCTCAGGGGAGGGACTGGGGGAACTGGGATGGGACAGGGGCCATAGGGGAGGGATTGGGGACAGTGGGACTACAGGCACTGGGATGGGCTGAGATGCACTGGGGAGGGACTGGGATGGGACTGAGATGTTCTGGGGAGGGAGTGGGATGCACTGGGAGGGACTGAGGGCAGTGGGGAGGGATGGGGATGGGATTGGTGGCACTTGGAATGGCACTAGGGATAGACTGGGATTGGACTGGGGGCACTGGGGAGGGACTGCAATGGGTTTGAGGCAAATTTGGAAGGACTGGGAGCACTGGGGAGGTTCTGGAGGGAACTGTGCAGGGAGCTGGGTTGGGACTGAGGGTACTAGGGATGGATTGAAATGGGACTGAGGGTACTGGAGACGGAGTGGGATGGGACTGGGGTGCACTGGGGGCAACTGGGAAGGACTGGAGGCACTGGGGAAGGAACGGGGATGGCACTCGCTGAACTGGGCTAGGGTTTGGGGCACTTAGGAGAAACTGGGATGGACTGAGGAGAGACTGGGACAGTGGGAGGGGACTGGAAAGCTGAAATTGAAACAGACTCACCTGAGTCGCCATCTAAGTCCAGCTCCAGCTCCTGAGCCTGAACAACAGCCGAGGGGACTCAGCCCCAGCCCTGGTCCCTCCTCCCCCTCATTGTTAACACCTGGGCCTTCTCATTGTTAACACCTGGGCCTTCTCCATAGAACAGCTGACTCTAGTACTCCCAGTTCTCTACAGTGGCTTGCAACAGAAATAAGAGACTCCCTAGAGTGCTCCAAAAATACAATACTAAACCCAGAGTAATTTCTACTAAAAAACAACAGTCCCTGACCAAAGCATCCAGTTCATATTCTAGCCTCAATATCAACCCCAGCCCCCCGTGACTTCAGCTCGAGACCCACAAGCTTTATTGCACTGCCAGCTCTGCTCTCTCAGCAGTAGCTCTGCATCTTGCCAGCGCCGCCACGGGAAGCTGCTCCAGGTTCTCGCTGCAGGATCTTCAGCTTGGCTCCAGCTCTGGGATTTTCCAGCTCCACCCTCACACTCCCAATCCCACTCCCCCAGCTACTCCTCTTACCCCATAACTCCTAGCCCAACTGCAAACTCTCAATCCCAGCCCTATACTGATTTCAGCCCCAGCCTCTCACTCCACATTCCCAATTATAATCCCAATTCCACAGACACACAGGGATTTCAGCGACGGTGCCACAGGCCCTATCTCCGCCCCACACGGATTCCTGCCCAGGTGTTACAGTCCCGAGCACAGAACCCTGTCCCTATCCCAGCCCCTCAGTGATTTCAGCTCGAGACCCACAAGCTTTATTGCACTGCCAGCTCTGCTCTCTCAGCAGTAGCTCTGCATCTTGCCAGCGCCGCCACGGGAAGCTGCTCCAGGTTCTCGCTGCAGGATCTTCAGCTTGGCTCCAGCTCTGGGATTTTCCAGCTCCACCTCACACTCCCAATCCCAGTCCCCCAGCTGCTCCTCCAGACCCATAATTCCTATCCCAATTCCAAAATCACAAACCCAGCTCTATACTGATTTCAGCTCTACCCATCAAACTCACGTTCCTGCCCAACAATCCCTATTCCACAGCCACACACAGATTTCAGCAACAGTGCCACAGGCCCTATCTCACAGGGATTGCTGTCATTCCTGCCCCAAGTGTTACAGTCCCAAGCCCAAACCCTGTCCCTATCCCAGCCCCTCAGTGATTTCAGCTCGAGACCCACAAGCTTTATTGCACTGCCAGCTCTGCTCTCTCAGCAGTAGCTCTGCATCTTGCCAGCGCCGCCACGGGAAGCTGCTCCAGGTTCTCGCTGCAGGATCTTCAGCTTGGCTCCAGCTCTGGGATTTTCCAGCTCCACCCTCACATTCCAATCCCAGTCTCCCACTTCCCAATTCCTCACCCTCCCAATTCCCGTCCACCAGGTACTCCTCCTACCCCAGAACTCCTAGCCCAACTCCAAAGTCAAAACCCCAGCTCTAGACTCATTTCAGCCCTACCCACCCAGCCCACGTTCCTGCTCATCAATCCTTATTCCACAGACACACAGGGATTTCAGTGACGCTGCCACAGTCCTCATCTGAGCTCCAGACACCCTCCCAGCTCCAGAGACACAATCCCAGCCCTATATGGATTTCAGCCCCAGCCTCTCACTCCACATTCCCAATTATAATCCCGAGTCCAAACACACACAGATTTCAGCGACAGTGCCACAGGCCCTATCTCACAGGGATTGCTGTCATTCCTGCCCCAAGTGTTACAGTCCCAAGCCCAGAACCCAGCCCTACCCCAGCCCCTCAGTGATTTCAGCTCGAGACCCACAAGCTTTATTGCACTGCCAGCTCTGCTCTCTCAGCAGTAGCTCTGCATCTTGCCAGCGCCGCCACGGGAAGCTGCTCCAGGTTCTCGCTGCAGGATCTTCAGCTTGGCTCCAGCTCTGGGATTTTCCAGCTCCACCCTCACACTCCCAATCCCACTCCCCCAGCTACTCCTCTTACCCCATAACTCCTAGCCCAACTGCAAACTCTCAATCCCAGCCCTATACTGATTTCAGCCCCAGCCTCTCACTCCACATTCCCAATTAGAATCCCAATTCCACAGACACACAGGGATTTCAGCGACGGTGCCACAGGCCCTATCTCCGCCCCACACTGATTCCTGCCCAGGTGTTACAGCCCCGAGCCCAGAACCCTGTCCCTATCCCAGCCCCTCAGTGATTTCAGCTCGAGACCCACAAGCTTTATTGCACTGCCAGCTCTGCTCTCTCAGCAGTAGCTCTGCATCTTGCCAGCGCCGCCACGGGAAGCTGCTCCAGGTTCTCGCTGCAGGATCTTCAGCTTGGCTCCAGCTCTGGGATTTTCCAGCTCCACCCTCGCACTCCCAATCCCAGTCCCCCAGCTGCTCCTCCAGACCCATAATTCCTATCCCAATTCCAAAATCACAAACCCAGCTCTATACTGATTTCAGCTCTACCCATCAAACTCACGTTCCTGCCCAACAATCCCTATTCCACAGCCACACAGATTTCAGCAATGCTGCCACAGGCCCTATCTCACAGGGATTGCTGTCATTCCTGCCCCAAGTGTTACAGTCCCAAGCCCAGAACCCAGCCCTACCCCAGCCCCTCAGTGATTTCAGCTCGAGACCCACAAGCTTTATTGCACTGCCAGCTCTGCTCTCTCAGCAGTAGCTCTGCATCTTGCCAGCGCCGCCACGGGAAGCTGCTCCAGGTTCTCGCTGCAGGATCTTCAGCTTGGCTCCAGCTCTGGGATTTTCCAGCTCCACCCTCGCACTCCCAATCCCACTCCCCCAGCTACTCCTCTTACCCCATAACTCCTAGCCCAACTGCAAACTCTCAATCCCAGCCCTATACTGATTTCAGCCCCAGCCTCTCACTCCACATTCCCAATTATAATCCCAATTCCACAGACACACAGGGATTTCAGCGACAGTGCCACAGGCCCTATTTCCGCCCCACACTGATTCCTGCCCAGGTGTTACAGCCCCGAGCCCAGAACCCTGTCCCTATCCCAGCCCCTCAGTGATTTCAGCTCGAGACCCACAAGCTTTATTGCACTGCCAGCTCTGCTCTCTCAGCAGTAGCTCTGCATCTTGCCAGCGCCGCCACGGGAAGCTGCTCCAGGTTCTCGCTGCAGGATCTTCAGCTTGACTCCAGCTCTGCCACTTTCCAGCTCCACCCTCACATTCCAATCCCAGTCTCCCACTTCCCAATTCCTCACCCTCCCAATTCCCGTCCACCAGGTACTCCTCCTACCCCAGAACTCCTAGCCCAACTCCAAAGTCAAAACCCCAGCTCTAGACTCATTTCAGCCCTACCCACCCAGCCCACGTTCCTGCTCATCAATCCTTATTCCACAGACACACAGGGATTTCAGTGACGCTGCCACAGTCCTCATCTGAGCTCCAGACACCCACCCAGCTCCAGAGACACAATCCCAGCCCTATATGGATTTCAGCCCCAGCCTCTCACTCCACATTCCCAATTATAATCCCGAGTCCAAACACACACAGATTTCAGTGACAGTGCCACAGGCCCTATCTCACAGGGATTGCTGTCATTCCTGCCCCAAGTGTTACAGTCCCAAGCCCAAACCCTGTCCCTATCCCAGCCCCTCAGTGATTTCAGCTCGAGACCCACAAGCTTTATTGCACTGCCAGCTCTGCTCTCTCAGCAGTAGCTCTGCATCTTGCCAGCGCCGCCACGGGAAGCTGCTCCAGGTTCTCGCTGCAGGATCTTCAGCTTGGCTCCAGCTCTGCCACTTTCCAGCTCCACCCTCACATTCCAATCCCAGTCTCCCACTTCCCAATTCCTCACCCTCCCAATTCCCGTCCACCAGGTACTCCTCCTACCCCAGAACTCTTAGCCCAACTCCAAAGTCAAAACCCCAGCTCTAGACTCATTTCAGCCCTACCCACCCAGCCCACGTTCCTGCTCATCAATCCTTATTCCACAGACACACAGGGATTTCAGTGACGCTGCCACAGTCCTCATCTGAGCTCCAGACACCCTCCCAGCTCCAGATACGCAATCCCAGCCCTATATGGATTTCAGCCCCAGCCTCTCACTCCACATTCCCAATTATAATCCCGAGTCCAAACACACACAGCTTTCAGCGACAGTGCCACAGGCCCTATCTCACAGGGATTGCTGTCATTCCTGCCCCAAGTGTTACAGTCCCAAGCCCAAACCCTGTCCCTATCCCAGCCCCTCAGTGATTTCAGCTCGAGACCCACAAGCTTTATTGCACTGCCAGCTCTGCTCTCTCAGCAGTAGCTCTGCATCTTGCCAGCGCCGCCACGGGAAGCTGCTCCAGGTTCTCGCTGCAGGATCTTCAGCTTGGCTCCAGCTCTGGGATTTTCCAGCTCCACCCTCGCACTCCCAATCCCACTCCCCCAGCTACTCCTCTTACCCCATAACTCCTAGCCCAACTGCAAACTCTCAATCCCAGCCCTATACTGATTTCAGCCCCAGCCTCTCACTCTACATTCCCAATTATAATCCCAATTCCACAGACACACAGGGATTTCAGCGACGGTGCCACAGGCCCTATTTCCGCCCCACACTGATTCCTGCCCAGGTGTTACAGCCCCGAGCCCAGAACCCTGTCCCTATCCCAGCCCCTCAGTGATTTCAGCTCGAGACCCACAAGCTTTATTGCACTGCCAGCTCTGCTCTCTCAGCAGTAGCTCTGCATCTTGCCAGCGCCGCCACGGGAAGCTCCTCCAGGTTCTCGCTGCAGGATCTTCAGCTTGGCTCCAGCTCTGGGATTTTCCAGCTCCACCCTCGCACTCCCAATCCCAGTCCCCCAGCTGCTCCTCCAGACCCATAATTCCTATCCCAATTCCAAAATCACAAACCCAGCTCTATACTGATTTCAGCTCTACCCATCCAACTCACGTTCCTGCCCAACAATCCCTATTCCACAGTCACACACAGATTTCAGCAATGCTGCCACAGGCCCTATCTCACAGGGATTGCTGTCATTTCTGCCCCAAGTGTTACAGTCCCAAGCCCAGAACCCAGCCCTACCCCAGCCCCTCAGTGATTTCAGCTCGAGACCCACAAGCTTTATTGCACTGCCAGCTCTGCTCTCTCAGCAGTAGCTCTGCATCTTGCCAGCGCCGCCACGGGAAGCTGCTCCAGGTTCTCGCTGCAGGATCTTCAGCTTGGCTCCAGCTCTGGGATTTTCCAGCTCCACCCTCGCACTCCCAATCCCACTCCCCCAGCTACTCCTCTTACCCCATAACTCCTAGCCCAACTGCAAACTCTCAATCCCAGCCCTATACTGATTTCAGCCCCAGCCTCTCACTCCACATTCCCAATTATAATCCCAATTCCACAGACACACAGGGATTTCAGCGACGGTGCCAAAGGCCCTATTTCCGCCCCACACTGATTCCTGCCCAGGTGTTACAGCCCCGAGCCCAGAACCCTGTCCCTATCCCAGCCTCTCAGTGATTTCAGCTCGAGACCCACAAGCTTTATTGCACTGCCAGCTCTGCTCTCTCAGCAGTAGCTCTGCATCTTGCCAGCGCCGCCACGGGAAGCTGCTCCAGGTTCTCGCTGCAGGATCTTCAGCTTGACTCCAGCTCTGCCACTTTCCAGCTCCACCCTCACATTCCAATCCCAGTCTCCCACTTCCCAATTCCTCACCCTCCCAATTCCCGTCCACCAGGTACTCCTCCTACCCCAGAACTCCTAGCCCAACTCCAAAGTCAAAACCCCAGCTCTAGACTCATTTCAGCCCTACCCACCCAGCCCACGTTCCTGCTCATCAATCCTTATTCCACAGACACACAGGGATTTCAGTGACGCTGCCACAGTCCTCATCTGAGCTCCAGACACCCACCCAGCTCCAGAGACGCAATCCCAGCCCTATATGGATTTCAGCCCCAGTCTCTCACTCCACATTCCCAATTATAATCCCGAGTCCAAACACACACAGATTTCAGTGACAGTGCCACAGGCCCTATCTCACAGGGATTGCTGTCATTCCTGCCCCAAGTGTTACAGTCCCAAGCCCAAACCCTGTCCCTATCCCAGCCCCTCAGTGATTTCAGCTCGAGACCCACAAGCTTTATTGCACTGCCAGCTCTGCTCTCTCAGCAGTAGCTCTGCATCTTGCCAGCGCCGCCACGGGAAGCTGCTCCAGGTTCTTGCTGCAGGATCTTCAGCTTGGCTCCAGCTCTGGGATTTTCCAGCTCCACCCTCACACTCCCAATCCCACTCCCCCAGCTACTCCTCTTACCCCATAACTCCTAGCCCAACTGCAAACTCTCAATCCCAGCCCTATACTGATTTCAGCCCCAGCCTCTCACTCCACATTCCCAATTAGAATCCCAATTCCACAGACACACAGGGATTTCAGCGACGGTGCCACAGGCCCTATCTCTGCCCCACACTGATTCCTGCCCAGGTGTTACAGTCCCGAGCCCAGAACCCAGCCCTACCCCAGCCCCTCAGTGATTTCAGCTCGAGACCCACAAGCTTTATTGCACTGCCAGCTCTGCTCTCTCAGCAGTAGCTCTGCATCTTGCCAGCGCCGCCACGGGAAGCTGCTCCAGGTTCTCGCTGCAGGATCTTCAGCTTGGCTCCAGCTCTGGGATTTTCCAGCTCCACCCTCGCACTCCCAATCCCAGTCCCCCAGCTGCTCCTCCAGACCCATAATTCCTATCCCAATTCCAAAATCACAAACCCAGCTCTATACTGATTTCAGCTCTACCCATCCAACTCACGTTCCTGCCCAACAATCCCTATTCCACAGTCACACACAGATTTCAGCAATGCTGCCACAGGCCCTATCTCACAGGGATTGCTGTCATTCCTGCCCCAAGTGTTACAGTCCCAAGCCCAGAACCCAGCCCTACCCCAGCCCCTCAGTGATTTCAGCTCGAGACCCACAAGCTTTATTGCACTGCCAGCTCTGCTCTCTCAGCAGTAGCTCTGCATCTTGCCAGCGCCGCCACGGGAAGCTGCTCCAGGTTCTCGCTGCAGGATCTTCAGCTTGGCTCCAGCTCTGGGATTTTCCAGCTCCACCCTCACATTCCAATCCCAGTCTCCCACTTCCCAATACCTCACCCTCCCAATTCCCGTCCACCAGGTACTCCTCCTACCCCAGAACTCCTAGCCCAACTCCAAAGTCAAAACCCCAGCTCTAGACTCATTTCAGCCCTACCCACCCAGCCCACGTTCCTGCTCATCAATCCTTATTCCACAGACACACAGGGATTTCAGTGACGCTGCCACAGTCCTCATCTGAGCTCCAGACACCCTCCCAGCTCCAGAGATGCAATCCCAGCCCTATATGGATTTCAGCCCCAGCCTCTCACTCCACATTCCCAATTATAATCCCGAGTCCAAACACACACAGATTTCAGCGACAGTGCCACAGGCCCTATCTCACAGGGATTGCTGTCATTCCTGCCCCAAGTGTTACAGTCCCAAGCCCAAACCCTGTCCCTATCCCAGCCCCTCAGTGATTTCAGCTCGAGACCCACAAGCTTTATTGCACTGCCAGCTCTGCTCTCTCAGCAGTAGCTCTGCATCTTGCCAGCGCCGCCACGGGAAGCTGCTCCAGGTTCTCGCTGCAGGATCTTCAGCTTGGCTCCAGCTCTGGGATTTTCCAGCTCCACCCTCACACTCCCAATCCCACTCCCCCAGCTACTCCTCTTACCCCATAACTCCTAGCCCAACTGCAAACTCTCAATCCCAGCCCTATACTGATTTCAGCCCCAGCCTCTCACTCCACATTCCCAATTATAATCCCAATTCCACAGACACACAGGGATTTCAGCGACGGTGCCACAGGCCCTATCTCCGCCCCACACTGATTCCTGCCCAGGTGTTACAGTCCCGAGCCCAGAACCCAGCCCTACCCCAGCCCCTCAGTGATTTCAGCTCGAGACCCACAAGCTTTATTGCACTGCCAGCTCTGCTCTCTCAGCAGTAGCTCTGCATCTTGCCAGCGCCGCCACGGGAAGCTGCTCCAGGTTCTCGCTGCAGGATCTTCAGCTTGGCTCCAGCTCTGGGATTTTCCAGCTCCACCCTCACATTCCAATCCCAGTCTCCCACTTCCCAATACCTCACCCTCCCAATTCCCGTCCACCAGGTACTCCTCCTACCCCAGAACTCCTAGCCCAACTCCAAAGTCAAAACCCCAGCTCTAGACTCATTTCAGCCCTACCCACCCAGCCCACGTTCCTGCTCATCAATCCTTATTCCACAGACACACAGGGATTTCAGTGACGCTGCCACAGTCCTCATCTGAGCTCCAGACACCCTCCCAGCTCCAGAGACGCAATCCCAGCCCTATATGGATTTCAGCCCCAGCCTCTCACTCCACATTCCCAATTATAATCCCGAGTCCAAACACACACAGATTTCAGCGACAGTGCCACAGGCCCTATCTCACAGGGATTGCTGTCATTCCTGCCCCAAGCCCAGAACCCAGCCCTACCCCAGCCCCTCAGTGATTTCAGCTCGAGACCCACAAGCTTTATTGCACTGCCAGCTCTGCTCTCTCAGCAGTAGCTCTGCATCTTGCCAGCGCCGCCACGGGAAGCTGCTCCAGGTTCTCGCTGCAGGATCTTCAGCTTGGCTCCAGCTCTGGGGTTTTCCAGCTCCACCCTCACACTCCCAATCCCACTCCCCCAGCTACTCCTCTTACCCCATAACTCCTAGCCCAACTGCAAACTCTCAATCCCAGCCCTATACTGATTTCAGCCCCAGCCTCTCACTCCACATTCCCAATTATAATCCCAATTCCACAGACACACAGGGATTTCAGCGACGGTGCCACAGGCCCTATTTCCGCCCCACACTGATTCCTGCCCAGGTGTTACAGCCCCGAGCCCAGAACCCTGTCCCTATCCCAGCCCCTCAGTGATTTCAGCTCGAGACCCACAAGCTTTATTGCACTGCCAGCTCTGCTCTCTCAGCAGTAGCTCTGCATCTTGCCAGCGCCGCCACGGGAAGCTCCTCCAGGTTCTCGCTGCAGGATCTTCAGCTTGGCTCCAGCTCTGGGATTTTCCAGCTCCACCCTCGCACTCCCAATCCCACTCCCCCAGCTGCTCCTCCAGACCCATAATTCCTATCCCAATTCCAAAATCACAAACCCAGCTCTATACTGATTTCAGCTCTACCCATCCAACTCACGTTCCTGCCCAACAATCCCTATTCCACAGCCACACAGATTTCAGCAATGCTGCCACAGGCCCTATCTCACAGGGATTGCTGTCATTCCTGCCCCAAGTGTTACAGTCCCGAGCCCAGAACCCAGCCCTACCCCAGCCCCTCAGTGATTTCAGCTCGAGACCCACAAGCTTTATTGCACTGCCAGCTCTGCTCTCTCAGCAGTAGCTCTGCATCTTGCCAGCGCCGCCACGGGAAGCTGCTCCAGGTTCTTGCTGCAGGATCTTCAGCTTGGCTCCAGCTCTGGGATTTTCCAGCTCCAACTTCACACTCCCAATCCCAGTTCCCCAGGTGCTCCTCCAGCCCCAGAAACCCGATCCCAACTCTAAAGTCCAGATCCCTGCCCTAGACTGATTTCAGCTCTTTCCCCTTAGTGCACGTTTCCACCCATCAATGCCTATTCCACAGACACACAGATGTTTCAGCGACGGTGCCAGTCCCTGTCTCAATCCTACAGTGATATCTGCTGCAGTGCCTCAGTCCCTCTCCGTACTCCACAGTCCCTTTCCGAGCACCACTCTCCCTATCCCATACCCAGACCCACAACCTTTATTTCTCTGCCAGCCCTGCTGTCACCTCCCGGTAAAGCTGCCGCACATTCCAATCCTAGCATCTTTCTTTTGATAAAGGTCTGAGTTTTCCACCCCAGCTCTCAAGCCCACATTCCAGGTCAGGCCTGACTACTTTTATCCCAGCTCCATCCCTGCAGTACTTATGCCAGGTCCATGCTCCCTAAGCCAGCCCCACTCTTGTTCTGCCCACAGTCCTACCGTCTTTATGTCTCCACCAGTTCTGCTGCCTCAGCTCCAGGTTCTGCCTCAGCTTTCTGCTGCCTCTGCCTCAGCTTTCTGCTGCCTCTGCCTAAATCTTCTCCTGGGTGTCTCTGCAGCCCGGGGCTGTTGACAAGGTCACAAATCAGTCTTTGTCGTTCACTTAAATATCTCTAGGAGCTGTCCCACCCATCCCAACGGGAAGAGCAACAAAACAATAGAATAAACAATCAAGTAGTCAAAGATGAAAATAAAAGTAAAATAAAATTATAATAGAATGAAACATCTTTTATTACTTTTCTGAGCTGTCCCACCCATCCCAACGGGAAGAGCAACAAAACAATAGAATAAACAATCAAGTAGTCAAAGATGAAAATAAAAGTAAAATAAAATTATAATAGAATGAAACATCTTTTATTACTTTTCTTTGTAATAATACTTTCAATACCAGCCGCACTGAGAGGCTGCATCCTAGTCCTTCTGGTTCGGGGGAGCACCCCTGAGCACGGGTCGCTCCCCCACTGAGCACTGACCAAAGCTGGCCGGCACAGCTGCCCGGGACACCGCCTGCCCAACGCCCTGCCTCGGCAGCTGTGGGGGACCGACCCCGGCTCCCCCTGGATCGGCAGCCGAGGGGGTGCTGCCCCATGGCTCCCCACCGCTCCCTGGAGCGGCAGCCGCGAGGGTCCCACCCTGGCTCACCGCCGCTCCTCGGCCCAGTGGCCGCGCCGCTCCCGGGCCGCTCCAGCGCCGCCCCAGCCCCGCCGCCGAACTGCCCCCAGCGCCCCCCGCCCACGCCCTTTATAGCCGCGGCCCGCACAGCCCCGCCCCCCTCGTGCCAGCCCAGCCAATCCCAGCGTCCGGCAGCGTCCGGCCCCGCCAATCCCCGCCTGCCCGTTCCCGCCCTGCCCGTCCCCAAGAACGCCGCTGTCCCCTCAGGCCCCGCTCCCAGGGGCCGCTCCGCTCCCGCCCGCTGCCCGCCTCCCTCCCCTTCTCCCGGGAGAACTCCGGGACGGGACGGGACCGCGGACCTCCTGCCCGCCCTTCCAACAGCGCCTGCGGGTGCCGCGGCAGCGCAGGCGCGGCTCCGCCGGATCCCGAAGCAAAGGCGCCGAGAGCGGCGCCTGAGGGGAACGCGGGGGGCGAGGTGGAGAGGGGGGGCTCCGCGCCGCGGCTGAGCGGGCAGAGCTTGCTCGACCGCGGCCCCATTGAAAGGGCCGCCGCCGCTCCCGCCCCCTCCCCGCCTCCCGGAAGAACTCCCAGACGGGACGTGAGCGCGGAGCTGTGCCACCCGCCCTCCCTGGTCCCAACAGGGCCTGTCGGGGGCTGCGGCAGCGCAGGCGCGGCTCCGGAAGCAAAGGCGCCGGCACCTACAGCGCCTGAGGGGAACGTGGGGAAGGGGGGCGGCGCCGCGACGCGGCTGAGCGGGCACAGCTTACGGGACCGCGGCCCCATTGAAAGGGCGGGCTACGATTGGACGGAGCGGAGAAAAGCGGGCTGGGAGTGGCGGGCCGGGATCGGACCTGCACGTCGGGAGCCACAACCTCCCGGAGAGAGCGGCCCCTCTGCCCAAGACAGGCCACGTGCCTGGAGCGGCAGCCGCGGGAGTCCCGCCCCAGCTCACCGCCGATCTCGCCCCGGCTCCCGCCGCTCCAGCGCCGCTTCCACCTCCGCCGCCGCTTCCACCTCCGCCGCCGAACTGCCCCCCCCGCACCCCCTCCCCCGCTATTTATAGACCGCGGCCCGCATAGCCCCGCCCCCCCGTGCCAGCCCCGCCAATCCCCGCCCGCCCGTTCCCGAGAACGCCGCTGGCCCCGCAGGCCCCGCTCCCGGAGCCCCTCCCGCCCGCTCCCCGCCTCCCTCCCCTTCTCCTGGGAGAGCTCCCGGACGGGACGTGACCGCGGAGCTCCCACCGCCCTTCCGTGGTCCCAGCAGCGCCTGTGGGGAACGGGGAGACGGTGCCGCGCGGAGGGGCCGCGCCGCGGCTGAGCGGGCAGAGCTTGCGGGACCGCGGCCGGATTGAAAAGGCGGGCTGTGATTGGACGGCGCCAAGAAAGGCGGGCCGGGATTGGCGGGCCAGACGCTGCCTCGGGCCCGGATTGGCGGGGCTTGGAGCCCGCGGGGCCGCGGCCGCGGGTGGCGCTCGGGTGGTCGGGCGGAGGGACGAGGGCCGTGTCGGAGGGGCCCTTCCCGCGGCTCCGTGGCCGCCCCGGGTCCCGCTCCCGGGACCCCGTCCCCTGCCCCGCCCCTTGGTCGGGCTGCACCCCCGGGGTCCCGGCCCCAAGGCCCCTGCAGAGCCCCTCGGGGAGCCCCCCACCGGCACACGGGGCGGTTCCGGGTCGCGAAGGCGGACTGTGCGGCATGGGGGACCGGGGAGCAGCGGAGGACGCAGAGCGGCAGTGCGCCTCTGACCGCCTCTCCCCACGCAGCAGTTCTGCTTCTACGGGGACTTAGACTGCCCCGACTGGGTGCTGGCTGAGATCAGCTCCCTGGCCGAAATCTTTTAAGTGCCCGCCCCCACCCCCATCCCCCTGCCCGCCCCAGGCCCGCTGCCCACCCTCCTTCTCCTGCGCAGTCCCCGCTGCTGCTGAAGTTCAGCGCTATTTCAGTACTTGTTCTACTTGTGCTTCTGAAAAAAAGCTAGAATCAGGATAGCCAAAGCAACATAGAAAGTCTATTCCATCTTCAACTACATTACAGGGCAAAGGAAATAAGTGATCCTACCCATCAGTGGAACAGGGGAAGAATGAAGATTAAGTCTGTGAGCTATAGAAGAGAAAAATCACACTGTAACAACTTAGAAGATTGCTCCAAGACCACAGTCACAGGAAAAGGGAAGAGAGCCAGGGGCAGAAACTGTAAGGCCAAAAAGATGATGGACACATCTGTGCATCAATCAGGTTCAGAGGTCACTGCATGCCCCAAGCCTAACGAGTTCTCTGGTTTATGTGTGTTATACACCTATTAATTACCTGAATAGAAAATTTACAATTGAACTTTCACAAAGGTTACAGAGTGATATCCCTGCACTGACCATTGCAGCTGAGCTTCTGCTACAGATTCTGACACGTCAGGTGACTGAATGTTTGCTTGTTTTCTAGGCTCTCCTTACAGTCCATCCAGGTCATGAAATACAGAGGGGATTTCTTGAGAGGCAGCTTTTAGACCTCATTCCCTTACCTTCATGGTCAATGCCATCAGCGTCACTCTCCCTCTCTTCTTGCTCTTCATCGAGAGTTCCTCGTGTTAGTATTAGCTCAGAGGGACCCATTGCAGAAGCATCAGGTCCTTGAAGGGAACAGAAACGGCTGTACACAAACCAGCTTGCTAAAGGTAAGGTTTCTGTCTGCACAGAAACCCAGCAATGAACACCTGCTCTAAGGGGACAGAAAGCTGCTTGTGGATCCCAGACACAGGACAGACTCCATCAGCACCTACTCGCCTCATCTAAGGAACAGTGCAGCCAACAGCAGAGCTTTCTCACATTCTGATCTGACTGTTTCGCCTTTTCTAAAGTATTTCATTATTTCTAGTAGGTCCCCTGCTTTAGCTACACAGTGGGGTTTCTTCCAAACCTGTGACTGACACAGAAGAGCTGAGTGTGACCAATCCCACAGGAACTAAAGCCCCACTCCTCTAACATGGAGCTGCTTTCACACTTCTGCTGTGAGGACAAAGAAGCACTACACTACTTCACAAGGCAAACTCTTCAGAAAACTTCTGCAGTAACCTTTATCCTCCTGGGGAGGTACCTGCCAGTGTGCTGCCCTGCACACACATGCTGCCCATGTCCTTCCACAAGTGTTCCAGCTGCTCTCTCTTTTGCTTATTTTGAGCTTTCTCCCGTAGACAAAGATTTCCATGTGGATTCTGAGAACATTTAAAACATCAGGAGAAGAGAAACCTCACCCAAACCCAGCAGCCTGTCCCCAAGTCAGAGAGCAGAAGTCACTATGCAGGTCTTACATTTCAACTCAGGTTACACAGAACTTCTGACTAAGCATGGAAAGCAACCTCCAGTCAGGTGGGATTCTAGGACATTTTCTAGGACATCTAGGTGGGATTTTAAGCAGCACCGGGAAGCCAAACTCTGTGTAGCTGTGCCTGCAGAGAACTGTCCTTTGGACAGCCAGAACTCAAGGTGAGCAGAGCTACTGATTTTGGCACTGCAATTCAGTCTTTTGTACTAAGTCAAACTAGTGCTCTTCACTGGTGCAGGAAGATACAGGGATAGTCTCAACAAATCCCTTTGGAAATTTATTTTTAAGAACTCTCTATCCATCTGAATGGAAGACACAATCTTATTTCCCAATCATTTTCACACAATTAGCTCAAATATTAGCACTAAACCAGTGAGCAACATCTGTTTTACAAAATCTTTATTTTTGTAAAGATATGCTCCACCACATCTAGGAAAAAAAAAGGCAAATGGTGGACTCCTTCAGGACAGGAGTTTTCCCACAGTGAGTACGACTAGTAAATGAAATGTTAGACCCTCTCAACATAAAGGCAATTGTGTGCATAAAAGTGACCCAAGACACACTGTTCAGGTGTAAAACAGCTAAAAACACTTACCAGTGTTTTTCTCAGGCGCTCGTATTCTGGCCGATACTCTCTGAAAAGGTGAACAAAGGGAGTGCATTCAGTCTGAAAAACACATGATTTGTATTGCAGAAGGATCATCCTGGAGGCTTCTTTTTACTCAAAAAAAAAGTTTTCTCTAGGCTTTCATGTTTGAGAGACATTTCAGAAAGACTAACAGTACTTTTTTCCCCAGATTTGGATTCTGAAACCAATGGATGCAAAATCAATGAACATACTTCATTAAAACAGCAACAATTCAAAACTTGGTATGGAATTACAAGAAAAAAATTACTTCACAGACTTGCTGGCACAGATGGCTTTTACTTTTTCACGGAACAGCACAAAAATTCGTCTCTGAATAGTTCCTTTTTACTGCTGCTTTTTATGCTGATACTGGACACCCTAAGCTACCTTGGCTATGGCAACTGTACACTCCTTCAAATCAAAGGAGCAGACTCATGAATCAGGACCTTCAGGAAGTGGTCACTGGGTCGCGGACCAGAAGTTATCCCCTTACCTCTCCTATTCATCTACAGCTTCAGAAAGCTGGGTAAAAAACTCACCCAGTCCTGTGCCAAGCACTGCAGAAACACCAACCACCTGGAAAAGAAAACACACCAGAACTAGAGAGTAACTGAGCCAGATTCTTAATACAGAAAAAAAACCAAAATAAAAACAAACAAACAAACAATCCCCCACAACGACAACAAAAAAATCAACACCACCGAGAAACCCAACAACAACAAACTATTAATCTAAACCTAACAACAGCCATTTAATCAGCACAGTGGCCTAAGAGCAGGCAGTAACACTTCTGCTTCTGTCCAGCCCGCTTTCAAACTCTTCCTCCACTTGCTGCTCATGTTTGTTACTTCTGCTTTTTGGTTGTCGGTGATTTTCTGTTTGGTGAATTGTTGGGGTGTTTTGGGGGGTGTTTGTTTGGGGAAGGAGGTTTGTTTGGTATTTTTTAACACTGTAGGGTAATTCAAAAGAAAGGTCAAATCTTTCTGCTGTTTACTTGTTTATTGTTAATAACCCAAGTTCTCATTCTGCATCTAGGGTTATAAGTGGTTAGCAAGTATCAGTGTACTAGAATTAAAGTGCAAAAGAGACAACAAGAACTGACCTTTTGGCTCTGAAATAGTCTAATACTTTTTATTTAGCCAAAGCACATTTAAAAGGTCCCCAGAACAGCAAGAGAGGGAGAATTTAATCAGTTGCTATGACAATACATTCAAAATGCACATCTACTTTCTAATTTCAACTTGTCTCTCATTACACTTCTGGCCATTTGTTCTGCTTGCATTAAATCAATTCTCTAAAAATACCTTGAATTAAGACTATTGCCAGCCAGAATCCTACATCCTCTAACGAAAATTCTCCCTCTTTTTCATAGGCAAGACAGTCTCAACTACTGACTTCCAAATGGAAGACCTTTCCCAACACAGCCTTGCATTGATCATTAATACAGTAAATATGCAGACAGCTCTCCAAAGGATTTTAAGCATTAAGGCCAGGCACTGTGCCAATATATATAAATATTTATACTTTCCCTGCACTTCAGTACAAGCTGCCTTTTACTCCGTAATCCTCTTCATATGACCTGCTCTCCATCCAGTGCTCCAACAGTCCTGACAGGCAGAGAAATATGACCTGATCAGCAAATAAGGAACAGGAAGTATGTTAGTTCTGTATATCCCTTTTGAAATTCTGTATATTGTTCCACACAGGACACTTACAATATTTTTGTTTTGGCTCTTATCATTATCTACATGAATGGAATCATTACGTTCCTGTAATATCCACACAGCCAAGAGGGCTTGCTTTTTCTTTAGTAAAAGCTGATGACAAACACAATCAGCTAAAACCTTTACCACATACTATGGGATCATTAACAGCCTCCAATGGATAGTGTTGTCAGAGAAACAATTAATTTGTCCTCTCAAAACCTGGTTGAGTGGAAGAACAATCTTCTTCTTGCACAAGCAAATATAAAGGGGTTTTTTGTTCATTTATTTGTTTTTGAGATTCTTTCCCTTCTTCCTATGTAGCACATTGCCCAACTGTACTTGACACTTTCAGAACAAGGAAAATTACCTCAGGTGGGAAATGCTGCAGCAAAGAACACTGCCTCTTACCAGCCTATCTTAGCTTTCATCTTGTGATTAATCTCAGTTCAATATTAAATTATTCAGGCTGCCATTCAGTGTGACAAGCTGCAGTGTAACAAGCTGCAGTGTGACGTCAACACAGGTCATCAACAGATTACAGTTCAAAAGGGCAGTGCAAAGCCCCTTTACAGAAGGACAGAATGGTGGGGGTTGGACAATACCTCTGGAGATCATCTAGTCCAATCTCTGCTGCTCAAAAAGAGGGATTAGGTGGAATAGGTTGCTCACGACTTTGCCTGAGCAAAAGTGTTTTAAGCATCTCCGGGGATGGAGACTCCACAATTTCTCTGGACCAGTCCAGACGAGGACTTCTTAAGTTATTGTTTTCAGTGGGAAGGTAGGGACAGAAACAAGCGATCCCAAAACCTCAAACCCATCCCCACAGCGGTCCAGAGCAGCTCGAGCCCAGGCTCCTGCCTTCCCAGGGCCGGGCCCTTCTCCCTGCGGGGCACCCACCAGCCGGGCACTGCCCTGCCCGGCGGCCCCGAGCGCTTCAGGCCCGGCCCGGCCAACGCCTCGCTCTGCGCAGGCGCCGCTTCAAAGCGCGCCCCCGAGCGCCGGGCGCTGCCTCGCAGTCGCCGCCTGGCGGACACGGCCGGGAACGGCACTGCAGCCGCGCCCCCCCCTTGCGAGACCCGCGGCGCCTTTCGCGCGTACGGGCCTTTCTTCCCTAAAACCTGCCCTTCCCTAGGAAAAGCTGAGCAATTCACAGAGTTGCTGTTTCCATCCCAGCTTCCCGAAGGATTTCTCTCTCCTGGCAGCACAGACAGGGTCCCTGAGGCAGCGCAGACCCTCCCCGGGGAACTGCAATGCCAGGGCGCATCCGAACCCGGCCCTGTCGCCTGCCGCTCTCGCCGCCCCTTCTCCTCGTGGCGGCACGCAGGTGCGAGTGTCTCCGCAGAGGCGAGAAACTTGTCTGTCGCTTCCCTTGCCTCCCATTTTAAAGAAACATTAAGCTGCTTAAATACAACCAATAAACTGTACCCTACAACTATTTGGCACTTTCAATTTAACCAATGCAAGTCAGTTGGTAAATCACATAGTGTTAACTTTTAAAAAAAAAATAAATTAAAAATATACAAAAATCATTGAGAGAAGAGATTCCCCCTATGGTTTTACTCTTAGGAAAGGAAAAACCAAACCCATCCCCAGTGCTGCAATACCTCAGGCTCCCAAAATGGCCCAGGGGATGCTGGGGCTTTTGGCTGCCCTGGAGCACAGTGAGGAACACGATGTCACCACCCCACTGGCACAGCTGAGAACCCAAAGAGCAGCCACACCAGCAGCTCCTGCAAGCCCTGCTGTGCTGGGCCTTGGGGAGGAAGGGCACTGGCCTTTCTTCCTGCCCAGGAGGAAAAAGTCTCCTTGCTGATGACTTCTCCTGCCAAGGGCATCAGCTATGAAGGGAAGTTCACAAAGTGCAACTTCGTGGACTGAGAAAGATTCCTCTTTCCCGGAAAATCTCTTTACAGCTGAACTCAGACAGTACACACTGGAGGTGCAGGGGAAAGGACAAGACTGAAGCCATGACCCACCAGAAACACATCAGGACTCATTGGAACCAGTTCCAATGCTGCTGGTGCTCCTTGGGAAAGTCTGGAAAACCCTCAGAAGTGATGCTGATTCATCTTGTTTTGTCTGAGTCTCTTGTTGGACCTCGACTGCTTTTAGCACAGATGCTGCTACCTCAGTAAGGTCTTGGAGTACTCCTGTAAGATATTTTAGGATTTATTGACTGAAAAAGCATAAAACTTTTATTATAGACATCTGAACTCTGACAGACAGCTCCTTTTCCCTTTCAGGACAAAATTATTTTCACAGTATCATTTAATAGGAAGCACACAGGAACCCAAGACTGAGCTCTCCAGAATAGAAAATAAACGGAGGGAAGAAGCTTTGCACAGGTGTAACATACTCCACAACAGACCTGACTTTATTTTTACTCTTTGAGTTAAAATATTTCATAGTAAAACTCCAGCACAAGAACTGGCACATTCCCAACGGTACCCTGAAAGTCCATACCACAAGTGCCATAGGAAAGTCACAGGCATATGAGTCCTTGTGCCTGCAGATGTCTAGGAATCCTTTCCATCCACCTCATGCTCTGCTAACAGAAGATGAGTGACCACAGGGACACAGTGGCACTCAACGTCCTGCTGAGAGAGCAAGGAAACCTTTAACATAAAGCTGGGTAGGAATCTAAAGCTTCCTTTCCTGGGAGCTTTGTGCAGTTTGCACCCAAGAGGGGGAAAATTTGCATCTCCTTCAGTGCAGGTGTTGAAAGAGGCTGGCAGAGCTTTTGCCTTCTTCAGACAACTGTGCCCTTTTTTGGCTCCCTGGCAGTGTGAATGTCACTAGAACTGTTTTCCTGGATATACACAGATGTCACACACAGCTACCTACACACCTTTTCTCCAGCCTACCCATCACCCAGATTTCCTTTCCCAAGCCTCTATTTATAGAGGAATTAGTTTTGTTTCTGGTCTGTGAGCTAAGCATCTTCAACCTAACAACAAGCAATATTTGGCCCCATAAAATTACAGTATGCATATTTCTACCTATTAACAACTAATGTCCATCTTTACACCTATCAGCTTTCAACATGCTTTCTTTTCTTCAATCATCTTCTTGTTCTGGGTCATGCGACCTTTGGCTCCATGCACATTTTAGACACTTCCTCCCACCTTCTGCCACATTGGCTTCCCTTCTGGCAATGTCCACTGCTTCGTTAACCCTTCGTGTGCTTGCTCTGGTCCCGATCCTCTGCAGGGGCAGCACTGACAGCGGGGTCAGCACTGGGGGCAGCACTGACAGCGGAGGGGCAGTACAGCTTCCCGAGTCCCTGCACCGCTCTGCCCTTCGCTTTGTGCCCCTCACGTACACGCGGTGTTGTTCTGGGGAGGGGGGATTCATTACATGTGCACTGTGCTAAGAAAAATCCACTTGCACAGACCCTCAAGGGCTTCACAGACAGCTGCTCCCACGGACAGAGATATCACAGCCACGGGCACACGGAAGATGACTAATCCTGGCTGCTCCCAGCCTCTCCCCCTCAATGTAGCTCAGGGAATCAGGGTTGCAAGGCAGAGCTCTCCTCTGAGGAGGCAGCTGGGGCTGGCATTCTTCCCAAAAGGTGCATTCAGACCCGCCACCCTTTACCGATTCCATCACGATACTGCCCCATGTCATTCCTTCATTTGCACTGAAGCTCAACAAGGCTGCAGGACAACAGAGTGATGGATCACTTCAACCAAATTTGTATGTGGAGCTACTTACATTGCTCACCTTCATGGAACATTGTTCGTCACAAGGACTGAAAAAAAAAATTAAAAATATCCTTCAAGTCATCAATTTATTAGGTTATCAGAACTCATCCTTGTAACCCTAAATGTATTGAGTGCATATGAAATACTGACTGCTTCATTGTACGACATTTTATTCAGCTCTACCAACTAAGAAAGGATTGAACATTTTTTTTATAAACTTCAATTCACTTTCTTCAGAAATGAGAAACATTTTCACACATGCCTGGACCTTCACTTTTCAGATAAATGTCCCAGAGCTCCATTTCAACTAATTGCTGGAATAATACTTCTAAGTGTTGTCACTGAATATTCCAATGCCTAAGGTTACCAGAATGGGCACAGAAACGTGCCATTTCATTTGCACTCCATTTTCTTTCAAATCTTACAGATGATAGGCCATCTCATGTAATTCTAGCAAAGTTAACTGTTAAAAATCACATGAGTTCATTTCAGCTGTTAAGGCACATCCTTTCCTCTGCACAAATTAGCTTTTCATAATGTAACGATAAACTACACTCATGGCATTTCAACATATTGCAGTTGTTGCAGATACATAGTTACTGTGGTAATTAAAAAACTAACATAAATTTGTAAGAAATACAATTCCAATACATGTATGAGAATTTATTGTATCACCATTCATATAAAGCATTTCAATCCAAAATGGTCAGAAACAATCTTAAATATCCGCATAAGAATTTATAAACATTAGTAAAGATATACCACAGACTACAGCTTTCTATGTTTTCAAGTGTAAGTTCTGGTAGATATCCATGTTTCAATAAAATGGACAATACCAGTAGAGATGCATACCTCTTTTGTCTTTATTTATAAAGAAGTGACGACACTAGAAAACACATTGATAACCAGTGCTTTGAACAGTGAAGGTGGGATCTAAAAAAACTCTGATTAAACTGAACAACCTCAGGTCTTTATCAAGTTGCATATCTGCTAGGAATGCTGAAATGCAAGAGTTTACACCTGCAATATTCCATAATGGAACAGCCACATGATATCAAATATAATCTCCAATTTCCAAACTGGTACATAAAAAAGCCATCACCAAGTATTAAAAGACCACTGCAAGTTCTTATTGCTCTTTGAGTTAAATAATAATCTTCAAATAAACCAAAACCCAAACAATTTCTACAATATCTTGCTTATCCTCCTGTTCATTTATTAACAACGGAAGCAATCAGTTATTATATGATGTGGCAAAAGAGGCATTTAAGAACACCCAAACAAAACCTATTTCAGTACATGGACATCCCCACCCTCCCCTTGAAGCCCACTATAACCACTTAGTGCCAGCAGAGGAGCAAAGCTCGATAAGACAAAACCAGAAATCTGACTACAGTAAGAAGGAAACACAAAGGGAGATAAAGCTTCCTTAAATATTCAAAATCTGATGTCCTCCAAAACAAAGCACATCATCCTCATAATTTAAAATGGGAAATTGCTTTCTATGTATCTAATCCTCACACATGCTGAGTAGTTCTCAAGTCCACTGAGAGTTCCACTGTGCAGCAGTTTATTTTGAATTCAACAACGCCTCAAAAACTACAGGGATATTCAATGCAGTTTTTACTAAGGAGAGGAATAAAACAAATGCATGTTGATGTTGTTCTTGCCAGTTCAGCATTTCTGCAGCAATTCCATTTGTTTCTTGCAGTATGAAAGGTCTACCAGCATCAGTCTTCAGAATCATCTTCAGAAGCTGTTGGAACAACACAGTATAATCAGAAGCCCTGACAAAGGTCTTTGAAATTAAAGCACTTCAGGATGAGCAGAGGAAATAAAGGTAATTTTATAATAATAAATGACAGATTGTAATACCCACCCAAACCTGGTGTAACCAATCACATAGATTAATTCTTAAATGCATCTCATGTCTGAAAAATATAGCATTTTCAAATCAAAACTCAACAGTACAAAAGGCAGTGTCCTCCTGCTCTTCTTCCTCAAAGTAAAAGGAAGAAAACCTAATTAAGCCAGAGATTCAACTTTTATGCAGTGTTTACAGTGGCTAATTCCAACAGTAGTCAGAGGAGGATATATTCAATCCATGACAGCAGCACCCAAAACCAGGGAAAGAAATGACTCACAAAGTTAACAATTTGGATACTAAAATATCTTGAAAGATTCAGTCATCTGAACAAAGACTCTGAAATTTTTGAATATATACACATATATATGTTGCTTAATGCAACTTGGGCCTACTCGGAAGCAGCTTTTCTCTCCAGCCCTGTTCTTTCACCATATGCAAGATGAACATGAAGCCCACATGTGCATAGGATTTTGTTGTTGCAAAGTGAATTAAAGAGACAAATACATACTTGTCGACTACGAAAGAAAAGTCAGTACACACATCTACATCAGGTTTGCAAAGCATTAGCTTGTCTGTAACAGGAATTTAGTAGGTCCTCTTAAGCAAAGTCTGCAGGCAAGAAAGTATTTACACTGAAGTAATTTGTTCCACCCCTGAATACCAAAAGAAGAAAAGCCTGACTCCTTGCTTCTTCAGTTCTTAGCAGACAAATGTAACTGAAGTGCATCAGTGATAAAACTAAAACTCAGTATTCCTCACCTGCAAGTTAAAGGCTGAATCAAATATAGACTAAATTAAGGTGTAAAATGACACTCATTAAGGTTAATCTTTACTCTAATAAGGATGCACATAACTTAAGAATTAATTCAGAACTCTAGCCCACCTTGCTCTGATGCAATAATCATCTTGAACTAAAACTCACACACACACACACACACACACATTCCTCATTCCTTACAGTACTTCAAATGCATCCTATGCAGTGAAAATTCATATACAAACTTTGAATGTCAACAGACATTCACGCGCATGCTAGGGAAAAAAAAGGTAGATCAACTACCCTTCTACTGCCTATTCATCATGCCTAGAAATAGATCCAGGATATGTTTACCAGAAGTCAACATAAAGTTTTGAATTTTTGATTTTTTTTTCAAATGTTGTCACCTTTTCTCTAACACAGAGCCTGACAGCATTAGGAAGAATCACTTTGTGGGTCTGTATAGAGCACAGAATTTTATGAAAAACTGGCAACCTTTAAATCTCGTTCATGAGGTGTGGTAGGTCTGATCAAGGAATCCAAACAACCAAAAAGTGCATGTGAATGGAAAAAAGAAAAGGGAGAAGGCAAAAAAAAGAAGGGGAAGAGGAAAAAACGGCAAAAGAAGTATGTAACTTAAATGCAGTGAAATTCGACTCTAAATATTTCTTTCCTACTAAGACTCCTGTAAAAGGCAACAACCTAAAGGTCCACCACTAATCCCATAATTAGGTACTACTAGAATTACAATAACCAACTGTAACTAGTAAGGAATTTTGTAATCACTAGCAGATAACACTTCTGTAGTCTAAACAATTCTATGCTATTGGGAAATTAATCATGGAGAATTAAAGCTGGTTCCCCCTCGGAATAGTTCTACTGATGATGGAAAAAGCACTGCTGGGTCAAGTAAAGTTTTCAGTAATTATGTTCATATCATGAATCTTGGCAAGCAGGATTGTACTCATTTAGCTTTGAGTTGATCTAATGGGAGGGGAGGGGAAGAGGGGAAGCACCTACTTTCAATATCTTCCATATGTGCCTGAAGAGTTCTTGCAAGGTTAATAAACTAGAAACAAGGCAGAGAGAAAGTAGTTTAAAAGTTGCAAAGGTATCTGCAGAAATTTGCAACAAGTTAGCAAAGTTTTCTTCACTTTTTACATCCCAAAGCTTCATGCCATATATTGGTTACCCTAACCCATTTGCCCAACTTACAAAAATCAATGCAAAATTTCATATAAATCCCCACACATTAGACTTCAAATTGCTACTGCACAGTAATTTCAGCTTCCACTCTATGTCAAATGTTTCTGGTAGCAGCTAGTGGCATCATCTTCATGTTCTACAGTCTGTAAAACACATCAGCTTTGAAAGCAGCAAATATAAACAAGTGCCAGTTTAATGAATACCATTCCTAAAAACTGTAATGCAGAAAAACATAGTCATGGTAAGGACTTGCATTAGTTGGATCCATTTTATTTAATTCAGTATTATTATGACAAAACAGAGTCCTTCGACTGAATGAGATTAATGAAAAATGCATGAATACGGTTAAAGTTTTTGTTTACACTTAGAATTTTAAGACCAGGATTACTATTAGGCAATGATGGTAGTTTAATGTTGGAAGCATATGGTATCAAAAACCCAACCCCCAAATCCCTAGGAATAACATGTCTCAGCCAAGTGGTTTAATTTAATCACTGGCAATCTACATCACTGTTTCAAAGTCCAGATGTTGAGACAGAGCAGATAAAATGAGTCTTCATTGCTTACTTGTATGCTCAGTATCAAATGGCAGCATCAGTGCTCTCACTGGGTTAAAATGCAGTGTCACACACTGAAGTATGTAATGTCTCCTCTGACGAAAATCCAGTAAAAACAACTTCTGTAATACACTCAAGCTGTACTGTACTGGATGCTGGCTAGTATTAGATTATGTGTCTTTTATATATCTCTACACTCGCACCAGGGAAACTGCACATTTCATTTGTGGACGGTGGAATACAAGTTCTACATTAGAAGTGCATAGAAAAGAGGACCACTGTTCTAAGACCTTAAAAGATTAGAGTACAGTCCCGCCTCTTCCCCAAAGGCCTAATGCCTGCTGGCAGTCAACCATTCCAATACCCATTGGATAAGCCTAATATTGTCACTTCTCTGTATCCAAGTAAAAAAAACCCAAAATTATCAGCTTTTCAAGGAGCTCAGTTGACTAAGAGCACTGATTCATTATCAAGTATCAAATAAACATGTAGAATACTGGATTTCTGAGTGAGTCACTATGCAGAAAGAACTCTGTATGCTGATCTCTTACTTGTAAAATGTGCACTTACCAGGTTTCTATGCCAAGCCATTTAAGTGACAAGAGTACAGTCAAACACAATTAAAAGGAGTCTGGACTAATGCCAAAAAAGTCCTACTATAGCTATGGTCTGTTTCACAACGTTCATAGTCAAGCACAGATTTAGGCGTAGTCCATAAGACAACCACTGCAAGTTCTAGACCTCTGCAATGTAGACTGGCATAATGAGAAAAATTAAATCAGGTAGTCCAACATTCTTAACTGCATATTTTGTACAGGGAGAGGTTAACCTTCCAGTTTTGCGTAAGTTCCCAACGATCACGACAAGGTACATGCAAACCAACGAATGACCAACAACCTTGACAAAAAGCGTTCTGCAACACAGTAACTGCAATAATGCAGTACCTCGAGTTTCAAAGTAAACACGGTGTGAGTGCACTGACAAGCCCAGCCCATTTTAGACCTAAAAGTTTTTTAAAAAGCATATTTCTTGGGTATCTAGCTCCTATGTCACTCAAGGTAACAATCCCTGCCAGAAAATCAGTGCATACTTACTCTGACACGTGTGCTGGCCTCATTGGCAGTTCCTAACATATCAGAAAAGCGCTGCTCGCATAAGTGTAACAACACTACAAGGTAGAGACCAGAGCTGATAAATTCATAGTCTGCCTTAAAGGAGATCAAAGAAACATTCAGAATGTCAGTAATACGTCTGCATATATGATTCAAAAAGTAGAATAAGAATGAGATTTTACTGGAATCATTATATATTTATCTCTACTTGTTCCAAGAGAATTAGGGAAATTAAATACAAAAAAATTTTAATTACTGAAAAGCTGCTTATACTTCTGGTTCTTCCCACCCACCCCAGATTTAACATGTTACCCTTGAAGATAAATAGAGTTCTACAAATTAAATCTCAGCCAGCATGATTAGTTTAGAGGAGAGAATCAGAGTATTATATCACTCAGAAAAATAAAACTAATGAACATTTCTGGCTTCTTCTCCGTGATCCCAATGCTTTACAGAAAGCCAAAATAAAGGAACATATATATTTTAAGAATGCTATGATGTTAAATATTTTGAGAAATTCCTTTCCCCAAGATTAAGAAAATCTTTAAAAATGCTAGCACTGAACAGATAATTTAGTCAACTCTTTAGGAAAAAATTTCAAAGCTCTTATTTCTATTAAAGTATAGTGACAGTAACCAATAATCAGTAGTATTAAACCATAAGATGATGGCACCCTCAAGAAAGCCAAGAAAATTTCAGTCTGTCCCAAGTGATAGAGTACTAGGGTAAGAACTTACTCTAAATAATGGCCTTTGATTATTTTTAATTTAGGAAACAACTTGAAGGAGCAGTCAGAAGCTGTTAGAAAATAGGTTAGTTTCTATCACTTTAGTGAAACAAAAAAAGTTTGTAATGGTACATTTGAAACAACTGCTAAGTGTGTTTAGCTAAAAGCAGCTAAAAGCAAAGACAGCTCATGACAATGTGAAATTCAATCTAATTGTAATAGAATTCACACTGCACCTATGTGACAGAGACAAGGGCCTGCAAAGCTAGATGGCAGATCTGCAACTAAGAAAAAAGATACATTACACTTACTGAAAGCTCAGCTATAGGAAGCACAGCAGGAAGATAGAATTGGTCTGAATATTGAGGAGAAAAATCTGTTCCATGTTGACATTACTTTCTATGCATAACAGTCCTTCTGAAATAGAGATGCATTTGCCTTCTCTAAAGAAGGCTGCCCTCTCAGCACTAAACCAACACTTACCAAATTAAGTAAAATATACTTACTTGTTCATTTGCATGTGCCCTATAAAGTTCATGAATGTCAAAGTCTTCCAGATTCAGATGCAACTTCTCTTTGCACAATTCACAAGTTGTCACTGCTTCCAAAGAAGAACCTGGTGAGGAGGGAAACTCAGTGTCAAGTTTCAACAACCCATGACACAATCGTATAAACATTGCAAACTCTAAGTATAATTTTTTGCTTTATTTTGCAGAGCAAGGTTAGAAGAAAAGAAAGCCTCTAATATGAATGTAGTGACATCTGCTACTGTCAGATTTTAAATGCTGTGGAATGTTTGTTCTCTATACAACTGCACCTATTTTGCCTCACATTCATTCTGGATGTGACAAGCCTCTTACTGCAAGTCTGGCATAAAATCACTTCTTGGGCTTTTTGAATTCTACTGTGTAATCCAAATGCACACAAAAGTAAGAATGAATATACCAAAACAGCTCAAAGTCATTGTCAGAGTAACATTTTGTCTTAAGTACCAGTTTTAAAACAAGCTGCTCCATAAGCAATAAGACGAACAGTTGATGGGGGATTTATGTCTTTACACAGAGTTAAATTCAAATTAATTTCTTCTATAGGCTGAGGCTTCTAATACAGCCCTACTCTGATGCGTGTCCTCTGATATTGAGTAAAAAAGCAAACAGATGCTAGCACCTTCCTTTGGTAAAAAGTATTCCATGCTTTTTGTGTCTTCTACCAAGCCACCTATTTTTAAGTCTTAAGAATACTGCAGATAACTTAGTTATAAACTGGTTAATCAATTTATTACAAAAATTTTTACCCAGTGTGCAATGTCTGAAGTGCTTCATAAAAAATTATATACACACTTCGAAGCAGTTTTTGAACAAGCAGTTTTAAAGTGCCTTGAACAAGAGCTAGTATGTTTAAAAAAAATAAAGTACTTAAGTCTAGTTACAATTGAAAAACATTTCTGGATTTTCAAATTCTTATTGCTCTGCTACAGTCAGCTTGGCTATGTAAGTCTTGCAAAAAAGCACAACCATACTCATAAGGAAGGGTGGGGAGCAAACTCCACCCCAAGCTGTACAACCAAAGTGACAGAGTAGTTCTAAAGCTACACTTCTACAATGTTATATTTTGTCTAATACCTTAGTAGACAACCCTAATAATTCTCTGAACAACAAATACAGTTCTTGGAACTACTCACATGAGAAGCTGCACAGACACACAGTAAGTCTGGAAGTGCCACACTGTTGTTTGTCCCCACTGCTCATTTTCAACTACATACCTCAGTAATCCCTCTGATAGGCCTCCCTATACAACCAGAAGTCTACCTTGGTCTAGTCTGCTTTACCTGAATTAATCTTGGACTGCAGCCATTTTTTCATGCACTCCTGGTGAACATATTGCAGACTTCCAGTGCATTTGCATGGCTCTATTAAAAGGTTGTCAGAACTTGCAGAGGACATTTGACAGATTCTGCATAAGTCACCCTCTTCATCTTCAGAATCTTCTAAAAGCAGGCTGAATAGGAAGAAATACCAATAAACGCTGTAACACATTTCATGAAAGATTTTTATAATGAAAATTCTATTTATCGAACTGTTCTCAAACCTAAGAGAATTAAAACGAGCTTCTGTGAAGACAGAAGTGAGAATACAGGTGACAGGGGACTGAGTTGCCGCCTGCTCTGAAGAAAAGTTTTCTTTTAAAATCACAAGTGCAGAAAGCCCTCTCACCTTAAGACAGGTACATTTTACTATCTCAAAAAAAAGTTACTAATTTACCTCTCTTTAATTTTCTGGAGTCTTTCTGGATCTCTTGAAGGCGGTACTTTAGACTTGTCACTTTCTTGTCCATCAGACTGATTCCAGCCAGAGGGTATAATATCTACAGTTATCATAAGATTGTCAGATAGACTGCTTCCTAATGTTGGAGGCACTGCAAAGCGAAAGAGAGAACCGGGCAGAATTCCAGAACTTCTTCTACTGTGGGCTGAATCTGGTGGGGAGGCAGTAGCTCTAGAAATACCAGACACCGCAGGTGTTGGTGGTCTGCTAACAGAAGCCCGAGGAGGGCTACCTGATGCTTCAAGAGAGGTCTCCTCACCTGACTCTCTCCTTCTAAAGACATGCTGTGATCTAGCAGTTGTATCAGAGGTAGAGATCCTTGCGGATTCATCTCTTCCTTCTCTTCTTCTTCTGGAAAAGAGAGGTGTACATCTGTTCCTCAAAGAGGATGACAACCAGGATCCCGTGCTCCTACTTTCAGAGTCTGGTCTGTAGCTTTCCCCATCTGAATCAGAGTTGCGATTCTGTGAAACTGCTGATAAACCCCATCTTCGTCCAAGAAAACTAAACCCCTGAGAAGCTTCAGATGACTGAAGTCCTGGAACTTCTGGAGTTGCAGCTCCATTACTACTTGACAGAGTAGAAGCCTGAACTCTTGGGACCACCGTTGACTCTTCAGAGCCTAATGATCTTGTATGCAATGGGTCTTGGCTCGACCTTCGAGAGAAAAATGTAGATGACATACTAGATGCTAAACGGGACAGCAGCTGCCTGGTTGTGCGCCTCCCTTCACTGTCAGCTGCAGGCTCATTCAGTGACCTCTGGGAAGATAAAACCCTTTCAGAACCACTTGAGGAAGGGGTTTCATCTCTAATGGCAGTAAGCGAAAATGCTGGCTGCACACTCCTGTGGGGAAATTCCAATTCATTTCTCCTTTGTCTCGAAGAATAGCTGGATCTCGAAGAGCTCATACTAGAGTCTCTGTTGAAAAAAGATGGCTGATGATCAGAAGGCAACTGGCGGTTCACGGACGCATTCAGCCTCAAAGTGCTTAAGGAGTTCTCTTTTGGTCTTGCTCCCTCTGCATATGAAGAGGTAGGCCTGTCTTGAAGATCTGTTGTAGAAAAGCAGAGGAAAACACTATGACAAGATGCATTCTAACACATCAGGAAACATTCACAGTCAGGCTCAAAAAGGCTCCAAGCAACCCAAAACATTCTACGATTCTTACAAGTGTATTTTCTGTAAATACTGTCTAAGTACCTCAACACACTGAGAAGAATTCCACTGTAGCTGAACTGTAATTAACACTACATGAATCATTTGAGGTGGCTAAAATCAGCTAGTTTCCCTCCTCAAATGGCTAGATTTGGGGGCTGGGGGTGGGAAAAGGGGGGGAGGAGGAACAAGCATAGGTAGATGAAGGTAGGAAACAGAAGCTCTCTATGATTCCAGAATTGAAACCTTTCATGTTTGTAGTTTTGGTAACTTTTTTCTATGGGTTCTGCATTGCAATCACCATTTATTGCTGAACCTGAGGTTTATGCATCTGGCAGATTCTAACTAAAGAAACATCTGCACAGACGCCAAGCATCCACCATACGGTTTTGATTACACAGTAGGGAACACAGTCACGAGTTATCTTTATAGCACTTAATATCAGCACTACTGCTAGAAATGCAGCATGGACAGTACAAAGCAAAGTTGTTCACTTATCCACTTCTCCCATTAGGCTCTACCAGGTAATCTGAACTGTCCACTTTAATAAAGAAGTGTAGAGCATGATGGCATTAAAATATACTCCTCTGCTGAGGCAAGACTGCAGGCTGAAATCTGGAACCAGTTTTTAGCCTTTCTGCTTATCTTCTACAATTATAAAAATGACATTTTAAAAAATTTCTGCATTAAAAAATATCACTGAATACATCTGCAAAAGGTGGCAGATCGAGACTGATGATGAGTTTCCCCAGAAAAAACTCTAGAAGGCCACAACACGCTGAACAGAAAGTGAAAATTACAGCACAGAAGTCCTTACTAGTCCCAGCATTTGCCATGAGACAAACCTCTTGCCTCATGTGAAGTATTTGTTCATTCCTTTCTATTTTCAGTGGTCTAGTGGTTTTCCCTAATACCCATTTGAGAACCCAAATGAAAAGAGATAAGATACCATGGACACCTTTAAGAAAAAAGTTTCCTGGGTCAAATTAACATTATTTCTTTTCCCATACCTAAATACAAAGTGATCTTAACACAAAGTAGAAAAGAGTCCTACTAACTAATCACACAGTTACAGTGGTGAGTACCCATACCACTTTCATATGACTGAATGCATCTACAAGGTAGACCACTCATACATCCTTTGGTGGTTTGGCCAATGCATGCCAAGTAGCCAACTAACCTTATTTAAAAGGATACCTTAAAATTAAAAAGATATTTTGAGTTTGTGTTTTGAGTAAAATATTAACATGCCCAGAGAAGTTGTGGATGTGCCATCCCTGGAAGCATTCATGGCCAGGTTGGATGTGGCTTTGAGCAAACTGGTATAGTGAGAGGTATCCCTAACCATGGTAGGGGGTTGGAACAAGATGAGCTTAAAGATCCCTTCCAAACCAAATCATTCTGTGATTCTACGAACATGTTCAGAAACTAAAAGGCATACAAACTGTAGGTTTACAAGCTTTCAGTTGCACAATACATACATGTTGAAGGTGAAAAGTCACTGTTTCTGTAGGTTGGATCCACCACATTGTTAACAGACAGATCTGTTCGTCTTTCTAACTCTCTTCGCATCACTGATGAAGATCTAGGAATCCTACTGCATCTCCATGAGGAATCTAGAAAGAATAAGTAAATAAATCCCCTGTTTTGGTAATCATCCATTAAAGCTGGCACATGCACATGCATTTTTGTTATTCCATATCAACAGTGAGTTTAACATTATCATTAAACTGATTAAGTGGCCAGTGGCAAATATAAAGCCCAGAATAAGCAGCACCCTGCTGATCCTGGCACACACTTAATCTTGCAGTGAGTTAGTTCTGAAAGTTAAACCAAACGAAAAGTAATAATAGTTTTGTGAAGAGTCAAACCTGTTAACACTCATACAGGACAGCGGAGGAAGAGAAGTAGCATCTTGTTTCCTAATGGTAGCTAGTTCTTACACACGTTTCACAATACAGCAAAAACAGCAGCTTGAGACTTAGTAAATGCTGCCCTTTTACTTGATGCTACCTAAATGCTTCTAAAATTCATTTTCCACAAAGACAGCTGAAGCTTAAATGTAGTTTAGACACAACTTTAGGAACAATTACTAACACTGTACTTATTACAGAGTAAAACAATTCAGTGTCAAAAGGGATCTTATTTTCTACAAACAGTTCCAACAACGACATAGGGAACTGTACACACTTCAGCTGTGAACAAAATTCTTGTTCCAAAAGAGTGTTCTTCAATGGTTCTGAAAAATTCACCTTGATTTTGTTCATTGCTAACTTAGAAATCTAATTTAAGCATTCATTGGTCAGCAGTGTAATGACCGACCAATCTAGAAATGGAAAGACAAACAGTCCTACTCCACTGTGAGATACATTAACAGTTGTCATCTTATTAACAGAGCAAGAAAGCAGCATTAATACTGGGTTTTAAGCAAGAACTTATTTTTATTTGGATGGCTGTGAGGTTCCATACCATAAGGAGATATAAAAATAACATTAATCCATGCTCATAAGGGTAATCTGAATGAAACTAATGGTCTGTTTCAAAATGTTCTAGAAATACTTTTAGTGTAAGTTTTTGACCATTACTTTATGAGCTTTAGACTTTTGCTGGCATATTGATTAAATCCTGTCTATCCAAGTTTCACCAACTTACTTTAAGATAGCTTTAATGAAAATCTCGGGTTTTCATGTAAGAGCTCTTAGAAAATTTCTTTTTGTGTGGCCTATAGAATGAATTTAGGCCCTGCTAAAAAAAGAACTTTCTTCCCTGACCCCTACCCACAGTGCTCTAACCAGCCATGGCACTGTGCTTGAACATATTGCTAAATATGGTAAAGATTTCTTTTCTGCACTCCCTGGCACACACTGATGTACCAAGACAATTAGACTCATGAAATAAGAGCAGCTGCACTCATTCTTTCCTTGAAATATTAACCAATTAAGACATACGTGAGCCACGAGGTTCAGCTTTACTGCAAATGGAATGGGTACAGGTAATAATTCCGAAATTACATGAGTACAGCTGGGTTTTCAAAAGACCACGTTAAGAGCATTCTTGGTACTTGGGATACTGCTGTCATTATGAACATACTCTTCTGATAGGTGTAAGGTTTTATTATTTAAGAATAATAAAGGTATGCTATTTCAAAGCAAATCTTTTAAAACTTGATAAAACCTGATCTCACTACTCAGACAATTGTGATGTAACTCAGTTCAAGTAATCAACCTCTCACCTGAAAAGGCAGACAAGCCATTACTTCTCACAGAAGAGGTAGATGTATAAGATAGCTTAGGTCTCTTTGAATCACTGTCTTGCTGCTGTCTTGAATATGCTCCCTGAGTTCTCTCAGACTCACCGTAACACCCAGATGTAAAATGAGAGGAAGAAGATGTTGACTGAAATAACATTAAAAAAATAAATTACACAGTATTTCAGATGGGCTTACACTGAACAAAAGTGTATGTAATGTAAAACTCACAAAAATAGTATAGAGTAAGTCTTAGATACAAAAACCTTTTCTTTAAAAATAACCCAGGAGTTGTGCTTGCACTCTTGATTAGTATTTCCATGTTTGCTGAATACAGTCCTACCAACAAAAGCCAGTTCCTATGACATTCAGTATCATTTTTCCTTTATAGATTGATGTGACTTACAGGGGAAAAAAATCATAGGATCTTAGAGGCCAGGAATATCAACACAATCAAATATAGCTTTACAGATCTCCAAGGGAACATAATCTTGCTGTCCAGACATAGCCAAAATCGATCAGCAACATTATTTTATTTAACAGTTTAACCATTCCAACTTCTTTTTTACCAACGTAAAATACAATTAGTTAAGGAGTGAGCTTCAAGTGAACTGTTTGAAACAGGTATATTTTGATTACAATAAGCCCAAGTGTTACTGAAGCAGTTCAGAGTAAAGAACAGGTACAAAACAATTTTTGCAGTGTACAGCACTGAAATAAAACAGTTTTCAGAAACTAGTATCCCAGTACTTAGAAAAAAAATTGGGATAGCCTATAAAGCTGTTTGTCTAGTTACTTGCAGCCAAGGCATTCATTTTCTATTTGAAATGTTTGGGGTTTATTTTTTCATATATAAAAAAAAAAAAAAAAGGTGAGATCAATCATAAAGCTCAATTGAGCTGTTTGTCTTCCCCAAAAACTTATCTACAACCAAGATCCTTTAAGGATCAACCAAACTGGAGTATATGTTATAGCTGCGGGGTGTTATTTTATTATGGTTTTTACTAAGTTTAAGCCACAACTCTTTCAAAATAAAAAGTATCTAGATATTTCTCTCATCCCATCATACAAGACAGACAGGGAGACACAGAAACTAACAACAAAAACCAAATACAAGGGTAGGTTATTTTCCCTCATGAATCCTCTACTTAACGTATCATTTATTTTTTAATTGTTTACTACTTGAGAAGTGGAAGTTTCTGAATGCCTTCTGCCATGTTCACTCCTTAAATTTAATTTTAAGAGAAAAATTAACCTTACTGGGGAAAAAAAAGATTTTCATCTTGAAAACTCTATAGCGCCAATTAAACTAGGTATGTAGACCACTTACAACCAGATTCCATTTGCATTTAAGTACACTGACCAGGGCTTCCCCTGAAGGCCAGCACGTGCACACTAGTTCCTCCCTCCCCCTCCCCATTATCTCAGTGTCTTTACCTACAAGTCACTAAGAAAACAAATATCTCTTTAAAGATGTGAGCACTCTTATGTATCCAGAAAACGAGCAGAATTTTTACTTGTTCACTACCATCCCATCAAAGCTGCTCACAGTCTTCTGCTTTTCCCACCTTAATATTGCTACAGCAATTTGAAGTGTTTTACTGTCACTCTACAATGTATAAGCATGGCACAAACTAACTGCTTTATTTTTGGAGTTACGAAGGCACATTCTAGAAACCAGTTATGACAAGCTGTTAAGGCCTGAGCCTTGAATCTCATGTAAACAACTAAGCCTCCATTTTCTTTCACAGTATAATGCAAGCAGCACATCAGTAAGCACAAGCAGATTATAAACTACACCTCCACAATTAAGTTTCCTAAAGCAGGTCTTCACCTGCTTCACTCACAGAACTGGTACCATCCAAAACCCACATCCCCTAGAAATACCTGATGGAACAAGCTGAGTATAAATAATATTAATGTTGCCATCCACAGGACTGTAACATATCAGGTTCTAATCACCCCCTCCTTTTTTCTTTTTAAATGGACATTTGCAGAGCCACTTGCTTCAAATTTATTTATTAACTCTTACTAAAACTAATATGCATTACTATTTTTATCCTCTGAATAATTTCTTAACACTGCTATCTTCTAGCTTTTGCTCCATCTTGGCTTAGTAATATTGTACTTACCCAGAAACATTACAATGAGCCTCTGCTAGCTGCTTGTCAGATTGGGAAGACTAAAGTAAAACCCTGGGTTTAAATATTTTTTTCAGGTATTACACATTAACAGTTCTCACCAATCTGTTCCTGCTTCCCAAAAATCTTCCAGAACGTGGATGATCGAGTGTCCCTGAGTAGCGGGTTGGAGAGGACATTGAAAGCTTCCAAGGAGTCTCGCAGGTATCTCTTTCTCCAATTCCCCAGTCTCTACTGGAACTATTCAATACACTGGGTTCCTGAAGAACAACATACTTATTGTATGCATCTTGTAACTCACAATCAACTCAGTATCTGCTCTGAATATTGAAAATACAGGGAAGTGGAGGTAGTACCGCATCTGGAAACCTTTAGTAAGAAACCCCAAGGGATAGTCAAAAAATGAAACAGGCTTAAGAGAGAAGCACTGGCAAAAGGAAAGATTTTTTTAGTTAAAGTACTTCATAGCAATGATCAGTTCCTTCATCTGTCCTCTCATTTGGCCAGACAGCAAAAAGTGTAAAGCTTTTGAGGCATTATCCCAACTTAGATACTGCAACAACAGGGCAGAATTAAGGCCCTCACTTTTCAAGTGTTATGCGAAAAACCCCACATGTGTAGAAGTCTCCATGACGACAAACGCACCTGAGCTACCTGTCTTGTCCCGGCCATCGGTTTTAATACAGAAAAGAGTGGTGCAAAGAGGTGGGGAGAAAGAAGAAAAATAATGTTTTGGGGCCTACTAACAAATAATTATTTTTATATAAGGAGCATGATCTGTCCAAGGAAAATAGATTGTATAGCAAATGTGAACTATGTCACCTTAAAAACGCTCCTGCAAATTACACAGTATCTTCTCCAGTTCTTAAACATTTCCCTTTTACCACTACTTAAGGTTTTTATTTCTCTGCAGTCTATTCTAATAATCCATCATTATGCTATTGGTAGTGAAGGACTGAAAAGTAATCATTATTAATTCCAATTACATTTCATACAAGCGGCAATAATAAATTTCTGGTTTTCATTACAAAATTGAAGCTTTTATGCATCTAAGCTTTTTATAAATCACTAACATTGAAGATCACCATAAAACAGTGAACAGCACTGGGTATAAAACCAGTGGGGCTTCAGAATAAGGTAAATGGGTTACGTAGCCTATTTCAGACACAAATATTGATTCCACAGTTTGAGATGCATAACAGACGAAGACTGTTTGGCAAAACAGTCCTGCAAATAAACAGAGTTTGCTGCATTTCCTGAGAACAAAGTGCTCAAATTATCTGAAGTCTGAGGAAGTCTGCAGGGCAATCACCATAACTGTTCTCTTTTTGTGTGTTTTCTCTTCCAAAATCAGGAGCTCTAATCCTCCCCTTGGCTACTGAGGCAAGTTTCTAATACCTAAAACAGGAACTATTTAACATAAAAGTATGTCTGTCTTTAAGAGAACCTAAGGGACGAGGCTCTAGACTACCAGTTACACTGAATTTCAATTAATAGATGATAACTGAGGAAAGACACTGCAATTTAATTTGCTCCATAGAATAATCATTGAGATTAATAAAATCAATAGAAATAACAGAAATCCAACCATTTTATTAACACTAAGAAGCATTTCTAAGTGATTATTTGTCCATTCTCTTTCTACACGCTATTAATACTACAAACACAGTAGTTGCTGTCACCATTCTTAAAAATCATAGGATTGGGATTTAAAAAGTTGAAGAAATATTCACGGCTCATCGTTCTCACAAGCAAAATTAATCCTCATATTTTCAAGTCTCAGTGGGATTCATCATATTTCCAGATTATTTCACATATGGATAATCAGCGTATGGGCAGAAGACTAAACAACTTGAAGATAAAAGCAAAGCTCTCTTAAAATGTCCTTACTATGAGCCATACCTGCAGACTTAATTGATCTTGAAATACCTGCCTTTCCCTTTTCTTTCCAACTGTTAGATTCTGAAGATGTGAGAATTTCTTAAGTGTCTGGATCACCATGCTAAAGACCCTAATTCAAGAACACCACACTCAGACCAGCACAGCTCTGAAAGCCCAGTCATGGAGCCACATCATATACCATCCTAATGCCAAGCAGCTTTTGGTAGCTGTGGTACCTCTGCACAGGGCTCATTTCTTTAAAGGATGTCCCAAGGCCAACACGGAGAGAAAAAAAAAGCAACATACTGGGAATCAAAAAAGTGGCTTTAAGAGAAAGCAGATTATCAGGTATGATGTCAGGAATCTTCAAACCAATTGCTATATCTGAAACAACAACAACAACAAACCAAAACAAATGAACAACAACAACAAAAAAATCAGTTTGCTTTCTTCCTTCAGTTTACCTTAAGACTAGTTAACATCCCTTGTTAGTACTTAACAATTAAAGCACTACCTAATCTAGTCTATTTTGGTGTCAATCTGGGGTCTAAGTAGCAGAAAAATGTGATGGGGAAAACATCCAGAAAAATTTTATACACTACATTTTACACTATCCTCCCATAAAAAAAAAAACCACCTTAAAATTCATTTCTCACAAAATGTTTACTATGTTGTAACATAAAGCATAGGAATTTTTTTTCTCATACCATTACACTAATTTGATTTTTATATTTTAAATCACCTAGAAACAACTGTATCACATACATCTGATTAGTTTACAATAAACCTCTTTGTTCTGCCAACTCAGAGAAGCAGAGGCTAGTCCCCAGACTGATCTCAGAAATGCATGACATACAAGAATTCACACCTATATGAAAAAAAAAAATGTAAAGAGAACAATAGAAACCTTTCTTATTTTTTTTAGGCCTAGTCAAAACCAAATACTCAAATTTTGACTGCTCTGTCCCAAAAGTTTGAGTTAAGCTACAATCAAATATTCTCTCTACAGAAATTACTCTGTATTTAAAAGCCAAATCCCCAAGTTCCCTTTCATCTTTATACCCAAAGCATTACCGATAGTTATGCGTTTTTTCTTATGAACGACAAATCTTAAATGATTGGTAACTGAAGTAGCTCTTAAATATTTTAAGGTAGGCTTCTGAATGGATTAACAAATGGAAAACACCTGTCCTTTCCATTACTATCTGACTGGACTTAATCTTATTTAGACTATTTGTTTCTTCATGCCCCAGTCTCTGTAATCTTAATTTGCAAGCACTAATATAATTTGTTCCTACCTGCTCTCTAAGTACCAAAGGTTAGTCAAGAGAGGGAGCTTCCCTATGCTTTTATCACTAAGCACTAGTCTTGTGTAACAAGGTCTCAGACTACCTTCTATGAACTCAAAGTGGAAAGAAGGGATACAACATAATCTTCTATACAAATATTTTCCCCTAAATGTTATAAAGATCATTCCTCAGATTAGAAGCACTTTGCTCAACAGGAAATAGTCAAAAGAATACGCAGTGCAGTGAACACGTCGCAGTTTGTGTAATAAACTAAATAATGTAAGGTACATTGTGTTAAAATTTCTTAACAGTAGTAACACATCAAACTTCACAGAACCAGTTCAGCTGAAGACTCATCTTCTGATCAACAGCTTTCAGTATATGTACACTGCATGTGGACGGTGTCCATAAATTCCTACAAAGAGTAAGACTGTTTGATTTGGTTTTGCAGAGCAGCCAGCCCGTGAAAAACACCGGGGAATCCAAAAACCAAAACCAACTGATGATTGCTTGCCCTTACACATTCCCTATAGCCTATATACTAATGAACGTGTGTGTGCGCCAGAGATAACAAAAACGTAACACACGTTAAAAATAATGTTCCATTACTTGTAAAACTGTTTCTGAAAAAGGCATTATGTAACACAATGTTCCAGATAGCTTGTCAGCAGGGACCAAACTCATAACGATTTTTTTAAAAAATATGAACATTTCATCACAGAGTTAAGTTTCTGCAATTTCAAAGATCAAAACGGGCGTACACTTCTGGGCCCAAAACTGAGGTGAGAACTGCTGACAGGAGCAGAAGCGAACTACCAAGGTAATTGAGCTGAACTGCTATCTGTGGCTTCCAAGTGCCCAAAGTAATTTCTAAAGTAGTTTAATCTCTACTTCCCATAATACTCTTCCAAAAGTGAAAGTACCTGCACAGTGTGAGCACTTCTTCTTGAGCATGGCTCCCTGCCCCCAAGAAAGCAGTTTGGTCAGTGTGAAATGCTGCATGTGAACCAACCAAAGGCCTTTCCCTCAGTCCTGTCTATGGCACACAGAGCCCAGTTGCACTAGCACACTGACATGCTAAGTGTTTAGGCTGAGGGGAGCCTAAAGCTCCTCTTCTTACCTTCACAAAACGCAAACACGGGAGGTGCTGCAGAGAGGCACAGCCTCATTAACTCAAAACACAGTCCTGTAATTTCTGCATCATCAACACATCAGGGGTAAAGTCCTATACACATCTAAGTTCAAACAAAACCCTCACCCTCCCCTTCAACAGAAAACTCCATTTAGCCAGGTTTACAATGGCAGTGACTCAGGCCAAAACAGTTCCACAGTATCAGGATGCCCCTTCAGTCATCAAACAGCTGATTTCTAAAGGTGCAGCTACAAACACAAGCAGGTAAAAATAGATCTATAGAACTACCAGTTCACAGATTACTGTCACTGGCCTGGTTATTAATTAAATTCTTGTACTTTAGAATTTTTTTGTCTGAGTTTGGGGGCTTTTCTTGGTTAAAAAAAAAAACCAAGAAAACACTTGAAATTAATTTATACTTTACAAAAAGAAAAAAAAACACATTACCTGGTATCCAGATTCTAATCTCCATGAAGATTCTCTTGCACTATATGCACCAGCTAAACTGTTTCCAGTCAATGTCCTAGATCCTAGGGAAGAGCTGGAAGCCTGAACAGATATCCTGCGAGGAATTCTTGAGGGTTTTGACTCCATTCTTTGTATCCTGTACAAGGACACACTGATTATTTTTTCTCCTATAAGCAGGGACCTCATGCAAAACAGGCATAGTCTTTCTGAGTGTAACATAAATATGACTCACACATACGAATATTAAATACACAGCACTTTGGTCTGACTGTGCATCAGTAAAACGGGGAAACGAGCTCTCACCCTAGCTTTTGTAACCTCTTCTTTACATCTCCTCCCGTTCCATGTTAGAAAACTAGAAATACAGCCCCTTTTGCTATACTTATTTTATTACAATATACTCTTACTATTATAAATATTACATATATATCCCTAATATATATAGATAAAATATATAAATATACTCCCTTAAGAACTCCACAGCATTCATATTAACACAAAATGAGTCAGAAAGAAAGTACTCAGATTTCTTAAATTTATGTATTACATTTTTGTAATTGCAGAAATTATATTCAGACTTATTTTTCAGGGTCAAAATCATGAAACTTCGCCTCCCCGAGAAAAACCATGCCTGCAGTCTCCCTGCCTTTAACTTCTCCAAGGATAACTCCCATGCAAGTTAACATATGCAAAGGAGCACATGCTATCTCACAGGTGCATATATAAATTTAACTCTGACTCGCTGAGTATTTATTTGCTCTTTTGATATTTCTAGGCATTTCAAAAGAAATGCTGGTGCCTTTTTCCCCTGTGAAGTGACCCCATAGTCAACCTTGTCCTTGAAATAGTATCTTGAGTTAGTGTTTCTCTAAAACTCCAGATAGCTACCTAACTGGCCTGCTTATATGCACAGATTTTTCCTCCTCAGGATGGTACAGACAAGAATCAGAACACAAAAGGTAGCTCTTAAATAAAAAATTTAAGAGAACTGCAGTATCCTCAGTGGCACAGTACTGCATAGCATGTGAACTGAGTACACAGTGAAGAGCAGCATGATAACTATCCACTCAAACAGATGACCAAGAATTCCATTGGTATAAGGTGAGTTGCAGAAGTGGTAAAATTCTGGCTTAACCTTCTAAGAATAGGAGTAAGCTTTACTAATTTTTGAAAAAACCCTATCCATCAGCAAAGTACACTTTTTTCCACAGTTCAGCCACTGTCTGCAAAAAGCAGCTGCATCAATCCTGATGTACCTCATGTCTGGCTGCAGTTTCAAGTTGAGTTCACATACTCAGGACTTCTAATCTTTGCTAAAGTCATGCTGCATTACATATTCTACCTGGCAAAAGCCAGTTTGTACAGAACTCCACTGACCAAATAGCTGGGACAGCTGAGGTTAATTTCCGTAAGAGGACTTTTTTAACTACTGTTCTCGTGCATGTTTAGTTGCCAGCTTTACAACAGTCCTCAAAACACAAAGTAGCCTAAATGCTTAATCCTGCAAGTAGGACTTTTAAAATATAAAGCACATCAAGGAACTGTTTATTTTTGTGTACTGGGTTATATTAAGGAGAAGCACATCAGCTTCTAGACCATGCTTCTGACATTAGCAACCCCTTAGTATTCGCCAGAGACATCATCAGTTAAAAAAGATCTGGTCAGGAATCTGAAATTCTCACTTGTCTAACTTTGCATTAGTAACCTGAAATAATTAATTAATTAAATTTCCCAGATCACATTTAAATCCCAAGGTAAATATTAAACAATTTATGCAATTCTCAAGTTGTAAACACAGCTCTATCAATAAGAATGTTCTAAGCAGTGTTTCAAAGTTCAGAAGAAACTGTTAATCATGGAAGTTTAAAAGAAATTAAGGAAAATCTAACAATCTAAGCTATATCATTTCAGGTGGATCCTCAGTGCAATAAAATGCAGCAATCCTAAACTGTAATGTAATTTAAGCTTCAGAGTAATCTGCCTTAATGTGCACTGCAAGTCTAGTACTTGGATGAAGCTGCACTGAGTTTGAAAAAGTAACTATCAAAGTCGCAAACTGTGAAACTAAAATAACGTCACAGTAATACAGATGAGGGTGTATGCTGGACAGGACAGCTGTATGTCTTGATGACATCTGACACTCAAAGCACTGTTTGTCTGTGTTTTACCCTGATATAAAATATAAGGAACAGACACACAGAATAGTAGATCCAATTCTGTACCACTAAGTACTTGACAGAGTGTCAGCATTATCCCCTTTATTATGGATCAATTTACTTCTGAATCACTTTGAATCACTTTGTTTCAGATAGGTGTGGAACCAGACAAATTAAATAATATAGATAAAAGTCAGACACAGACACATATAGAAAACACAAAGGTTCAAGAAGAAGGGATGGAAGCTCTTACTGGTAGAAAATAATGTCTAGATGAACCAGGGGAGGATAAAGAAGTGTAAGAACAGCTTCAAGACTAAATTAGAGATCATCTAATACTGATAAAATTGCCACCCACAGAACAAACAAAACACAGGCATTCAGACTGAAAAGGACAGGGTGGAAGAGTGGACACCAGAACCAACTACCTCCAGAAGCTGAAATGGAGTCCAAAATTAGCAAATTACTTCTTCAGACACACACAGGCACAAGACTAATTTTCTCCTTTCTAAGGTAACCCCTAGAGGACAATGTTATCCATCAGCCTAATCTTGTAAATTAGCACAGGCTGTGATTTTAACCCCAGTAAGTCAGGATGATATTATCTATATAATATTATGTTTCTTCAAAAAAGGAAACTTCCAGAAACTACACACATAAAAAAAGCGTTAAAATAAGATTAAGGCAGTACACTAGAAAATGCAAGATTTTAATTTCAGTTTATGCATACACATTATGGTTAATCTCTTGAATACAACTGTACATTTTTTCTGCAGTACTGACCTCAGCCAGCAAATGAGAAGGATCTGCTATAAAGATCAATTGGAGTAGTGCAAGAAAAGGCAAGAGAAATCCTGCCTTGTTTGATGCAGAAGTGAAAAGACGCTGAATAAAAGGCCTTATGGTCTAGGCAAAGAACTTCTGTTCAAGGAAACTGGACTTTACCTTTGCCTTTCAACAAAGATTCAGTGATATGGAGCATGTCATTCAGATCAATTAAGATTTGATTTTTTTAAAAATCACAACCAAAGAGCTCTTCAATTTCTGGCCATCCATCATAAAATTCACTTGCAATCCAATGAGCAGAAATCATAGAATAGTTTTGGTTGGAAGGGATCTTTAAAGGCCATCTAGTTCAACCCCCCTGCAATAAGCAGGGACATCTTCAACCAGACCAGGTTGCTCAAAGCCCTGTCCAACCTGACCTTGAATATATCCAGAGACAGAGCATCCACTACCTCTCTGGGTAACCTGTGCCAGTGTTTCACCACCCTCATCGTAAAAAATGTCTTCCTCAAATTTAGTTTAAACCATTACTTCTTGTCCTATCACAAAGGCTCTACTAAGTGTCTGTCCCCATCTTTCTTACAGGCCCCATTTAAGTACTGAAAGGGTGCAATAAGGTTTCCCCAGACCCTTCTCTTCTTCAGGCTGAACAGCCCCAACTCTTTCAGCCTTTCCTGTCTTACCCAGCTGGACAGAGCTGCAACTGAAGTCAATGGAGCCATGACATGAATTTACTAGCCAGATAAAACTAGATCTAGGCATCTCAACTCTGGTGATCAACACCAGTAAGGGGTCTCTTGGCAGGGGGTGTTCAGAGTTCTCTGAAAAGCATTTTAAGCACTGTACCTTGAAAGCCTGAGAAGCAACCCTCTTCACAGTTCGGCTGAATACACCCAAAACACATACAAGGCTTATGCAATGGGGTTGGTCACAAATAAGGTGAACATGCTAAGCTATCAGAGAACACAGGACAGAACCAGACAATGGTCTCACAATAAAAATCAACCACATTATTAAAGCCACACTAGTACTTGTCTGCAAGGGGAATATTGTGCTTGTATACAGTATTTCAGAATGAGAATGGTTCCCTTTTACAGGATCAGTGTCTTAAGGATTTTCCTGAATGAGTACAAAGGCACTCAAACTAAAACCTCAAGCATTTTGTTTACACATGCAGGAATTCAACAAACCCCAAGTGGTAATTAACATGCTGTAATGAGTTCTATAATGACAATGTACTCACCTCCATTTACACAGAAGGTAGTGAGACCAAAAAACTTAATCTACTTCTCTGAGGAATTACTAATAATATAAGAATAGAAATTGTGCTGCAGTCTGAACTGATGAAAAAGCCTGCCGCTGCCAAACAGAAAAAGAACATCTTACTCAAATATCACACCTGTCGTGTCCTTCATTGAGAAACCTCAACACACTATCCTGGCAAAACACACCTCTGGCTTCTCTATTATTTTGACTGTACTCACTCTGGTAACCAACAACAGAGAAATGAGAAAAGATATAGCAGGATGAGAAGCACTCTTCTCACCAAAGCAACATATTTCATCAGCTTATGCTATCTTACACTACTTAGCAATCAAAACCTCATAAAAAAATCTGGAAACTCTAGTGGCTCCTAGAATAACATGTGATGTCTCTCAAGACTCAGTCAGAAACCAAGTTCTGAAATAAAACTTTAAAGTCATACCTGTGAAACAGATGACCAACTTGTAACAGGAGGTGGAGCTGAACAGCCTATTTTGAGTGCACAGCTCAAATGTCCTGCCCTTCTTGATGTCATCCCTTTAACGACATTATAAAACATCAACTAGACCTAACATAGCCATGGATAGAGATAACAAAGACAGAAAAGATTCAAGAACTCTTTGCGGGAAAGCAACGCAATTTCAAAAGATAAAAATAACAGACAGCAAATATTTCTCTTCTACTTAGACCTTCTCTACTGATATATGAGGAGCGGTTTTAGGCAGTCTTGTCTAGCAGTAAGGAAAATATTTACCAGCTTCCACGATTTCTACTAACTTTTCTAGCTTTAAGCTTTTAAGCATTCCTGTACCCTCTACCAGAGGAAAGCATGAGCTTCACTACCAGCTCCTAAATCCAAGTCTTCTAGCTTGGAACTATGAAGTGACACTTCTACCTAAGACTCAAACTGTCACATCTACATGTTTTTGTGTGGTTTAACATAAAACTATTCATAAGACCTTCTCCCAAGCTACTTGTGCTCACGTGTCTTCCTCAGTGTTTACTCACAATCACGTTTTTATGACAAACAAGATGGAGTTCGCGTCTTTGAGGCTGTGCAATTCTTCATTCGAAGTATTTTCTCAACCTTCGATGCAGAAAGGTTGACAAATAACTCAGCAGCCCCTCAGGAGTCCCGCGAGCAGCAAGAATACTTACGAATGCCGGCGGCTCCCGGGCCGCAGCGGCCGGTGCTGTGGCGCGGGGCTGCTCCCGCAGAGCCCCCAGGCCCCGCACCGTCCCCGCCACGCGCGGGGAGCGGCCCGGCCCGCACGGCAGGGGCTGCTCGGGGGGCACCGGGTGTGTTCCACACGGCCTCGCTCCGAAAGCGGCCGCGGAGCCAAGCGGCCGTGGGGGCGAGAGCGGATGGAAGGGCGGCGAGGCCGGGCCCCGCACGGCACAAAATGGTTCCCCTGGCCTTGGCGCGTGGCCGCCGGGCCGTGCCAGGCCCCGCAGCAGGTGTGGGCCGGGCCGGGCCGGGCCGGGCCGCAGCGGGCGCCGCGGACGGTCCGTACTCACCTGCCGGGGCGGGCTCGGAGCCGCGGCGGCTCCGCGCGCGCCGCGCCGGACCCGCAGTACAATGGCGGCCGCGACACCACCGCTGCCAGACACGGCCGCGCCCCGCCCGCCCGACTCTCGCGAGAGCTGCGGGGGCGCGGCAGGACCCGCGGGGGGCGAGGCAGGGGCGGTGCCGGGAGCGCGCACAGGGGCGGGGCGGGGGCGGGGCCGGGAGCGCTCACAGAGCCGAGAACGGGACATAGGGCCGGGAATGCGACACAGGGGTGGAACGGGACACGAGGTGGGAAAGGGGCACGGTACGGGGCCGAGGGGCGGGCATAGGGGCGGGGGCGGGGATGGGAACGGGGCGCGGGGCGGGGCCGGAGCACAGGGGCGGGGCAGAGGGGCGGGGCCGAGGCGCGGGCCGGGGGCGGGGCACAGAGGCGGGGGCGGGCCTAGGGGCAGGGCTGGGGCCCCGAACGGAGCCGCTCCCGGTCGGAGCCGCGGTTCCCGCAGAGCGGAGCCGGTCTGGAAACCCTCTCGTGTTAAGGACAGGGCTCCTTCATCTGCGCGGAGCAGCATCGCCGGAGACATCGGAATCGACTTCCACGTTCAGCCTTAAAACTGCAGCAGAGGCTTTGAGTTTTCTCCCCGGGCCACACAGTCCTGAATCCCGTGCCGTGAATGATCCCACCGTCTCTCCTGAGCGGGCACCGCAACCTGGGCTTGGTTCGGGCTCCCTGGAGGACACGGCGGGATGGGGCTATTGGATGCGGCCCCTCCAACTGCAAGGCAACAGAAATACCATTCATTTTAATTGTATTGAGGCTCCAGTTTTGTCCTCTTAAAAGTAACAGGCAAGGGCAGACGGCTTTACTTGAGGGAAGATCTTGCATGACGCAGGAAATCAGAAGGTAACCTTGGCAAATCTGAGAATACCAAGCCTTCACGTAATCACGGTTTACATCCTGTGTCCCTGCCCACTACAGAACGCAGCCGAGGGTTTGCTCTGCTCTTTCTGAACCAGACTCTGAAGAAGGCGGGTTGTGTTATTAGGAGGATCTAGACTTGTGTCCCTGCAGTTAAGAGTTTCAGTATTTTACTGATCCAACATCCATCTGTCATCAGTCTCCGGCAGGGCTTTCCTGAATCCCAGTATCCCAGCGAGTGCCCTGGATTGCATTGTTGCAAGTCAGATAAAGGACTGTGCAACAGTAGCAGGCTGGCTATTCTTTGAAGGAGGAAAAAAGGAAAAAAACCCAAACAAACAATAAAGAAAACATGAGCAGCTACCCTGGCACAGGGCTATAACACATACAAACTCAATGTGTGCATGGCTAATAGCTCTGACAGATCTGGGACACATGTCAGATCAGCCAGGCTGGTTAGAAACTAGCCAGGTGGCATCTAAATTATAGGACAGTCCTATTGCTACGTTTAGCAATATCCTTGATCCTGTTTCCGTTCATGCTTTTAAATAGGTTTTTCCTTATGTTTGGCTTGCGTCTCATTTTGTTCACTGAATCTCTCCCAAAGGGAAATGGTGGGCAAAGTACTGTTTTATTGGAGACAGGACAAAGGACTGAAAAGAAGAACTGTGAACAGAGAGAGGAGCAATTGAACAAAAATTGATAGGAGAGAAAGGCTGCCGGTTTTTTGCTGCTAGGCATGTTGCCTTTCACCATCATGCCAAAAACAATGCTTATTGGACTGGGGAAAATCTTGTCTCTAGCACCCAGAAGCAGGCTGCTGCCCTAGCCAGTACTATTTATTTGGCATATCTGTCTCCAGGGAAAGAGGACAGCGAGGAATGGATTAATGAATCGTTCCAGCAGTAGAAGCTGCTCTTTCTCCTGGTTAGCAAATAAGAGCTCTTATAGAAGGAGTTAGATCTACATTAAATTCAATCCTTAGAGCAGTCATTCTGCCTTCTAGTCATGCACAAATCAAGCACTATTCACAGATGTAGTGAAATGTCTGTGTAAATGTAGAGGACGGAGCATATGGCCTTCCCCGCAGCCAGGACAGGTCCCAGCCACCATAAGCAAAGGCATTATGCTTTTCTGTTTAAAAGCAAGTTAGAAGTAAGTGGGGAAAAAACTATCCAATAAAAAACCTCAGAGTCTTCAATTCAGTCTCACTATAATCAGAAGAGCATTTACTTAAGATGCTAAGAAGGATGTTATACCACTCACTACACTAGCACTGTCCAATGCAATGCATGATTTGTATTATTTGAGGGTTGATGCAATACTCTTTTATTAAAAATTTATGAGCCATTTGTTGGCTCATAGGAAAAAAAAATACACTATCATCTGAACTCATGGGCTTGCTTTTTTTTCAATCTGCGTAATGGATCAAAGGTCTACCCTGAAATATTGCAACAATGCATAAGTAAACTAGTTTAATTAAAATTGTACAAAATTGGGGAAAAAAAAAGACATAATGATCAATACCAACACATTGCACAAAGACTTCTCTACATTCTGAATCATTGCTGAAAAATATATATATATATATATATATATAAACATATGGGGTTAAAAAAGTTTTTGAACAAGAATAATAACAATGTAAGATTTCATTGAAATGTATCTGAGCTCTGCTGCTGAGGATAGTATGTAAGTAGGGTGGGGAATGCAGTATGGTTTACTCCCATGTTGATGAGAATGGACTGGAATCCCGGAACAACATAATTATTGTTATTGTTATATTGTGACTAATTTAGTGTTAAGGCAGAGAAGGAAGTGGGAGGAGAAAAACATCAGGAATTATTAGTTGCATGTACGCGCAACAAGGAGATCATTCTGTTTTTCCTGTAATTGAAATACAGGCAGTAGAGTTGTCTCAAAACAATTACTTGGATTTATTTATTTATTTTCCTTAATTTTTATTATACCAAACATTTTTTATGGGTAGGAACAAATTACTATGATTAAACAGAAGACATTTTCAACTTTTGGTGAAACTAAACCTCTCTGTTGCTCTCCCTTTGTGAGTGAATAGATTAATATCCCTTTCTTAAGGTTCAACTGGGAAAAAATCAAAACTAACAACAGTGCTTTGCTGTACACTTAATAAGACAGAGTAAATATCTTCTTCTCATGCCTTGCACAAATGAGAAAATAAATATCAAGTAGATTTGATTTAATAAATCACGTGTAGGATTAGGAACATAGTCCTTGTTTCTACTGTTATGTACCAGAAGTATCTTTCACCTTTGGAAAAGCTGCTCAGCTAATCGTGGCTGCCTGACTTTTTTTCTGCTTTACAGTGCAGATGTGATGGATAAAGTGGTGCATTTAAAAAAAAAAAATTAATTTTAAACAAAAGGGCATGTACATAAATACAACAAAGGCCTAGTTAGAGTTTACCCAATAACAAGTGGTTTGCACTAAAACTCCCCCATATTCTCTATTGTGCCCATTTTACATCAGCTTAAGATAAAGAAATTGAAGAGGAAAATAAAAGGATCCTGTTTTGACAAGGATAGGGAGCCACCAGTCAGCAAAGACAGGAAGGGGGAAGAAAGGAAATGAGGTCACACTTCTGCTTTTGGCATAAGGTATCCTTGGAGGTTTTTATCAGGGAAGCTCATACAGGGCTTAAACAGCAGATCTTCACCTTTGCCTCATACAGAGAGGGCAGGAAACAACAAAAAGACAACATAGACAATGCTGGAAATAGATCAGGGAGTAAAAATGCTTCTTGACTCTATGGGATATTGAACAACTGAGGCCTTTTGTTGAGTTTGTTACTGATGTGATGAGAGGCACTGTCAGTGTTACACAGACTGGGACACTGGACACTCACAGTGTTTGTGGGAAGAAACACCAAATACCAGATTTGCATTCTGAGCTGTGTATTGAAAACAGGCGGTGACACACATCTTCGTTTTTATGATGACTGATTATTTTATCCTCATGGACACATCCTGCAGTAGTAGTAATTCCAGAATTTAGCTTTGTGATGTGCAAAAAACGGATAATCTTTTTGTTCGCTTAGAGATCACTATCTGATAACTTAATTTGATACTTCCTAATTCTTGCAATAAGAGAAAGAGCAAATAATTGTTTCCTTTTCAAGTTCTGACTTTATAGATACCTATCATCTTGACTTTGAGTTTTGCCTCTTCTGAGTTACAGGATTCTAGTCCATTTTTCAATCCATAAGTTCTTCTATAACTTTGAACATCCTTTGTTTTAACTTTTTGGTCCTATTTTATCTTTTCTATGAGGAGTAGCTGTAACAGAACTGATTATTCAGGATGTAGGCACACCATGGATTAATAGTGGTTTAGTGGTGATTTCGCTTTTGTGCTGCATTCCCTTTCTAAGCACTTGTAACACTGTACTTGGGGTTTCGATCACTACAGAGCATGAAGAAATAGAGATGCCTAAAGATTCAGTCTGGAATGAAAGTTATGCTGCTTCCCAGAAGGAGGGTTGAACAGTGCCTCCTCTAGAGCAAGGAAGCTGCCCTCATTGTACCTCGTGCTAGTCCCATACTCTCACTAGACATCTGCTATCAGCTTGTATTGGGTTTACGTGGCAAGGATTTGGTAGTGGGGAGTCTGCAAGGGTGATTTCTGTAGAGAAAACGTCAGGAGCTTCCCCCATATTTGACAGAGTCAGTTCCAGCCGTCTCCAAGACAAAGCTGAGCCCATCAGCAATGTTGGTGGTGCCTCTGTGATAACATATCTAAGAAAGCATAAGAACGACATGCAGCAGCTGGGTGAGAGTGGAGTGAGAAAAATGTGAAATAACCCTGCAGACAACCAAGGTCAATGAAGGAGGGAGAGGAGGTGCTCCAGGCACCAGAGCAGATGTTCCCCTGCAGCCCATGAGGAATAGAAGACCCTGAAGGCCCATGGTGCTGCAGGTTGAGCCCCTGCAGCCCATGGAGGACCCCACACCAGAGCAGTCCGCTGGCAGAAACTGTGGTCCAGGGAGAGGAGTCCAACAGGAGCTGATTTTCTGCTGGGATCTGTGGCCCATGGGGGACCCACACTGGAGCAGTCTCTTCCTGAAAGACTGTACCCCATGGAAAGGGCACGTGCTGAAGCAGTTCTTAAATAACTGCGGCCCAAGGGAAGGACCTATCCAGAGCAGTTTGTGAAGGATTGCATCCTGTGGGAGGGACCCCAGGCTGGAGAAGGGCAACAGCATAAAGAGGAAGGAGTGGTAAAGAAGTGTGTGCTGGTGTTGGCTGAAATAGAGGTAATTTTCTTCATGGTGGCTTGTATGGTCCTGTGTTTTGGATTTGTGATTAAAACAGTGTTGATAACAGGAACATTTTATTGCTGAATAGTGCAATCCCCCTTCCCCATCCCCGCTCTGCTGTTCACGGGGGAAGAGGTAGAAGAGCTGGAACAAAGCAGTAAAGTTGAACCTGGGAAGAAGGGGAGGTGAAGGGAGGGTGATTTTCGTTTTGGCTTTGTTTCTCACCATCCTGCTCAATTTTAAATTAGTAATAAATTAAATTAATCTTCTCCCTGCCAATCCTGTTTTGCCCCAATGGTAATGAATAAGTGACCTCTCAAGTCACAGGATTTTTCATCTTATTTTCTCCCCTTGAGTTCTTGAAGAGGTGGAGCGGGAGAGTGTCTTAGTGGGCATCTGGCAGCCAGCCAAGGTTAACCTGCCTTGTAGACACTGTTAGAAACAAGATACTGGCTTGGATATGCTCATTTTCTGACCTTGTATAGGCAGACTTGTTTTTTTATCCACATTCTTTTAATGTTTCCTAAGTAGTAAAGGTGTCAAAGTAAAGCTCTGTCAATTACTGAGTTGTTCCTTGTGGGTCCCTTCTAACTTAGAATATTCTGTGATTCTCTGCTTCTGTTCCTTTCTTAGAGTGTGAGTTTGATAGCTCTACTGGGAAAGTGGCTCTACTTTATTACTGCTATGCAGGTACCCCTAAATAAATTTGAATCTTCCCGCCTGGAAGGATTGAATCTGAAATCAGAGTCTATGGTTAGTTATATATGGCTTTTTCATTTAAGGCACGCCTGTGTGAAATTTGTCAAGTCTGAAACAATTAAATTATTTCCTTCCTAATATTGTTCCTGAAATCATTGGGTGCCTCAAATGCAGTACCTTACATAAAAAGGGATTAGTTTTTGATCATACTACCTTGATCCAGAAAAGGGGGAGGTTATATGTGTTAATCTCTGTTCCCATTACTGTAGTACCTTTGGCCCTCCTTGAGATGCACAAAGGAAGTGACAGCTAATCAGGTTAATTAAATCATGAAGGTCAATAACCTTCCCTCCTTTCTTTTCATGTGCGGTCTCAAAGATGCTTTCTTGTCCTCTCCTGCGTGCCAGAAGGGGTGTGTGATCTGCAAAAGTATTAAAAGCTCTGGCCCAATGCCTGAGAAGTTGCAGACAGGACAGAAGGATAGGGAGGTTACCCAGGAGGGGCTGTTGTGAGCGAGGTAAGATGTTCTCACCCTGCAGGTACCATTTTCTTAGGTTTTTCACCAGAGCCTCAGGAGAATGACACAGTCCTTGCTGAGTACAGGACCTATTGCTTTTGTTGTGTTCCTTTTAGAAAGCATGTGCCAGTGACTCAGAGGGCCACATTCTGCATCCTGGAAATCAGCACCTAAGATTCAGGAATAATTAAATGCAGGCTTCTCCTGTTTCACATGCATCTGACCTTTATAACTTGGTCTGGGGTTTTTAGGGAAATCAGAATGTCTTTTTCTCCCATAGCGTGATGTAATTAATTTCTGTGCTTGTTTTTTTTTTCTCCTCCTCATTTTAAATATCAAAAACAATATAAAAGGCTTTCATTTAGATGCTTTGTACATTTTTTGATTTTTGTAAATAATAAATTGGTTCTCCAAACTGTATAGCCTAAATAACAAATATATAACATTACATTCATAAGATAAAATAAGAAAAATTAGATCTTACACTTAAAATCAGATTCTTAATATAGTTAATTAGCACTTCTTAACCTTTTCATTATTAGAGCTTGGGACTACTAACAAATCTATCGCTTCCAGAAGTAGTAAAGGGAGGGTTTGGCCACAAGTTGTCAAAATAAGAAATTATCACAGCTAGAACTATCTGCTTTCTTTGTAAATGTTTGTTGAGTAGTTGGGAACTAAAATGTTAGTGAAACAATCCCATTTTTCAAACCCTTATTCAAATTATTCTTATTGTTAACATAAAAACCTTTAGTGTTTTGACTAATGATTTAGCTGTACTTGGCAGAAAGTCATAGAAAGCAAATGCATGGTAGACTATTAGCATGTTCACTTCTCGTTAAAGATGTAAAGAATAAAGTATTTCTAAAAGCAAAACCAGTAACATTCTACTTCTAAAATAATGAAATGTGGCAGAAAATGGTCTTACAATGGAAGCAGCTCTGAATAGCAGCTACTATAGCCTATTTAGAAGACTTTTGTGTGAATGCTATGCTGAACAAAATGTGGAATTTAAGCTGTTGTTAAATGCAGATAAAGGTCAGAGATCACGATCTCTAGTAACGATTGCCTGCGGTATCGCAAACTTCTTTTATGCACAGGAGGCATGTGCAATGCAAGAAACTAGACAAATCACTGCAAAATAAGGTTTTCTTGGCAACAGAGAGGAATTTACTGCTCCTAACAAAGACCAGCATACAAATGGGTTTGAAATTCAGACACAGACAACTGCTGGAAAAGAACTGCAGATTAGTATTTGTCTTGCATCAGCTGGCTGGTGGGGAAAGGACAGAATGTAATTTTTTCTAGGAAGTTTCCTCTTCATCACTGGATTTATTTCTTATGAGTTCATACTTATAATCTGTAAATTTAATTTTTGTCATAACGATTCACAGAAGCTGTAGTTCGTACACATTAACAGGTCCCGTGACGCTCTGTTGAGGGGGTATTGCTTTGGTCAGTTCAGGTCAGCTGTCCTGGACATGCTCTTCCCCAGTTTCTTGTGCACCTCCTCCCTGGCAGAACACGGGAAACTGAAAAGTCCTTGACTAAGAGTGAGCACTGCTGAGCAAGAATCGAAGCATCAATGTGTTATCGTTATGCTCAGACTGAATCCAAACCAGAGCACTGCACCAGCTACTGGGAAGAAAATGAACTCTGTCCCAGCTGAAACCAGGACACTTGTGCAGATACTGACATCTTACCATCCTCTCCAGATTCTAGGGACAACTAATACTGCATCTCAAATCTGCTAGTGGTGTGGTTACTGGTGTATTGGAAGCGGTTCTGCCGAGGTTCACTCAAATAAATAAGCTTTGTATATGCAACTGACAATATTAAACTTATACTTACTGGACTACTGATATCCTCTATAAGACAACCTGTGACATTCTTTCTTAGATCTCCATCCTGATTACCAAGCAGCTGCCCTGATATGCTATGAGGCTTATGGATCTTCTCACAAACCAAAAAGGTTAGCATACTCATAAATGTTTGTAAAGCTAGGGGTTAAGAGAAGCAAAAAATAAAATTGTATTGATACAGAGATACTGGCTGTAGTGTCAGTTGCATTCATAAGTTTGCAATAGGAAAAATATGTTTTATAATTTATTGAAAACACGCTGTTTTTCTCTGGAAAAAAACTTGGGATACCTATTTCAACTGATTTGGAAAGGTAGCCTTGTTTTTACTTGCTGATTAACTTGAGATCTTGCCACTCTACTGGACTAACTACAGTAATTTTTTTATCTTGCAAAGACCGGGAAGTCTACAGTCAGGCTGCTTGTATAATGTATACTGCATTTTTCATTGCCAGTGAGAGCTGTGCAAAGCTAGAAAGCAATTTAATTTCCTTTATTCAAGTGTACATAGTGTTAATGCTTTCGTATAAATGCATCAAATCTTAGTTCTAATTAATAGCCATCTAATTTATTTATGATCAACAAAAAAAATGGATGGATGTTTTAAAATAAGGATGTTGTACAACTAACTCAGCCAAAAGGTTTAGAATAGAACAGACTATTTCAGTTGGAAGGAACCTACAGCAATCATCTAGTCCAACTACCTGACCTCTTAAGGGCTGACCATAAGTTAAAGTTTGTTATTAAGGCCATTGTCCAAATGCCTCTTCAACATTGACAGGCTCGGGGCATTGGCTCCCTCTCTAGGAGGCCTGTTCCAGGGTTTGACCACCCTCTTGGTAAAGAAATGTTCCCTCATGTCTAGTCTGTGCCTCTCCTGGTGCAGCTTTCAGCCATTCTCAGATGTCCTGTCCCTGGATGCCAGGGAAAAGAGCTCAGCACCTGCCACTCCATGTCCCCTCCTCAGAAATCAGTAGAGTCAAGAGGCTGGCCCTCAGCAACCTTCTCTCCAAACCAGTCGGGCCCAGAGCCCTCAGCTGCTCCTCCCAGGACGTGCCTTCCAGCCCCTCCCCAGCTCGGCTGCCTGCCCCGGCTGCGTTTGGGGACATCCACAGCAGCGCTGCAGCCCAGGACTGTGCACAGGGCTCCCGGCGAGGCCAGTGGCCACAGCGGGACCAGCCCCTGTCCCCATCCTGGCTCCCGCTGAGCTGCTGCCACCAGCATCCCCAGAGTGGTAAGTAAGGCCTTTGGGAACTGCTTAGGAAGTATATAACAGCCACTGATGCTGGAACACAAGAGGTAGATGAAGAAAACAAATTCAAATACTCAGAGTTGGAAACTCAGGAAACTATTGTTTAGGCTAAACACAGGATTGCCAGATCATTCTTAAATAATGTCAAACCATCAAAAGTGCAAACTATGACTTGAAGTTAGCTACGTAACACAAAAATTGCATCTCTTCATGGTCAACTGCCCCTTGCCTAGGAGAGGTAAAAAACAAGTTCAGTCCCCTTCTGGGGAAATTCTCCCTACGTTGTATTAAATGTCCTTACATTCCACTATTGGCTCGGTTGAGTATAAGAGAAAATAAGGAGGGTAGATCCTGCCATTGAAAGCTGTTAGCCGGAAAAAGGTTAAAAATAATTCAATATCCATGAAACCAGGAAATAAGATTATATCTTTTAAAACATTATTACCTTTACCACTAATAATTAGACATATTCATATATACCTAATTGGTTTGTTTTGACAGAAATAAATTATTCTTCTGGATGAAAAGATAACTTTTACATATAGAATTTCGCATCCAAGACATTATTTAAAAATTAAGGGTCCATTTGGAATGCTAATGAGGGTAAATGAAGGTCTCATCCAAAATCCAGTTAGAAAAATGGTTGCTTAAAAAATCACATTTTTCCTTTGCTGATCTATTATATTTTCTTCCCTAAGAATTAGTTTTCTGTTGAATGTATTTCTCATGCCTTATTGACATTTCATATGTGATCCACCAAGTTTTGGTCAAGGCCTTCGTGATACTTTCTTTTATATTACCTGTAACATGAAGCACACATAAGGTGTGATGGTCCACTGGATCTTTTTGAAACAGCTGCTGTTCTAACGCAGGAAGAAAATCAAAGATGGTCTTAACCCCAATAGCAGGCAAAGTAGTGAGGAAAGAGCCCAGGAGACAATGAGAGCATATTCCTCACTGGATAGACAGTGGTCTCCAGAAAAGGTCATAATGTATTGAAAGGCTGAATTGTAACCCTTATGTACAGGAGGTCAAGGTAAAGATTGCTAAGATGCAAGTGCGTAAGGACTCGGCGATCGCGGTGGGTCCGGCCCAGCTCAGAATAGCCTGTATTCACCTGTATTCAGTGGCTCGGGGCCAGTCCCCCGGACCGGGTTACGCCGGCCGGCGAATTGAGGCTCTGCCTCGGCGATCCACCAGGTGACGCTCAGTCCCGCAGGGGCTTCTTGTGTTCCGCTTATAAAATACTTGGACTCTTGAGGATGAGAGATGCTAAATATCTGCAAACAACTACTGCTGTAACAGGTGCTGCAAAGCCTGGGTACATAAAATGCATTTAGTTTTTACCTGAATTTTCAAGCACAAAAATAAGAAGAATTTAGCCAGAACCAAATACAGAGCCGCCTCCAGAAGCTGGTGGAAATGTTGAGTTTCAGACTGCCAAGTGGGGTTGGAAATAATCCTGGGGGGGGTGGCATTTGTCACATTTCAGATCTCACTGAAACTATACACTGCCGAAATGTCATGTCCAGGAAATAAAGAAAGCAATAATACACTAACAAAACAGAAAAAAGTCTTTCACAATATTTTATTTACTTTAAAATACCAAATCCCATATGTAGATAGAAAACGGTTTGTAAAACATACTCAGGCTCAATGGCTGTATTGTGTAATCACATAATAGCATGTGGGGTTTTTCCCTTTTTCTGTCTCAGTACCCATCTTCCTCACTGATGCAGCACCGTTTCTCTTCCCTTCGTTGTAACTGTTTATTAGCACCAGTTGGCACACTAACACTGACTAGTTAAATCAGAATCAGAAAGCTTGGGTTGCAGTAAAAACTGATTTTGATGTATTCCACGACATTATTTCTTCTTTCCCTTCTGAGGAAAACTGTTCACATGAGTAGATCTTGCTCTGGAAAGCTACACATTGAAGCAATTTCATAATTGAATTCTTATTGATTAATTGTTTCCCAGTGATGTACAAAGAGAGGAAAGACCACACTGCAAGACAAACTGTATCACCCCAATCCTTATACTCTCAAACTGCTTTTAAATACCCTTTGAGAAACTGCTTTGTTGCAGGACATCATGCTGCTTTACTTTTTAATTTGTGCATACTTTTTGAATGTAATGTGAGAAGGACAAGGTCACTTATAACATCACTGAAACAGCTGAGTGTGTATTCTGGGGATAAGTTAACCTGTTTAATTTTCAAAAATATCCATTGCGTCCGTATCTTCTAATAAATTTACTGCTTTTCTTCGTAACCCTTGCCAATAAGGCTTGCATCCATGTAAATGCATGCAAAAACACCAGGCTTGCTTG